>NC_143566.1:88451212-88754242 GCF_054136105.1 Typopeltis vanoorti
TGTGGGATTGGATGGTATACCAGCTCGTGTTGTATGAGAAGCAGCTAAAGAATTATCAGTACCCCTGACCATTTTGTTTAATTTGAGTCTCGGGTCTGGGTTAGTCCCGAGCGGGTGGAAAGAGGGGAAAATAGTTCCACTGCATAAAGGTGGTTCCAAGACTGCTGTTGTAAATTACCGACCAATTAGCATATCAGGAATCATTGTCAAGGTCTTAGAGAAATTAGTCAAGAAAAGAATACAGGATTGGATAGATGAAAATGGGATATTGTATAGGGGACAACATGGTTTTGTGAAGGGTAGATCATGCCTCAGTAACGCTCACGTTTTATAACACAGTGGCGGCTGAACTGGATAGGGGTAATGGGTTTACAGTGATACTACTGGACCTTGCCAAGGCCTTTGATAGGATACCACATGGAACCCTAATCAGTAAACTGGAGCAGATGGGGATAGATATAGGGTTGGTGAGATGGATAGGAGGGTGGTTGAAATAGAGATACCAGACAATGGTTTATTCAGGAGTGGAGTCTAAAAGACGTCTTGTGACTAGTGGAGTGCCGCAGGGCTCTGTTCTTGGACCACTGCTTTTCAATTTGTTCATCAATGATATTGGAAAGGATTTGAGAGGAAGTGTTCACTTGTTTCCTGATGATGCAAAGTTGGGTAGAGCAATTATGAGTGCACAGGATGTCAAAATTTTACAGGATGATTTGGATAGTTTGGAGGACTGGGCTCGGAAAAATGGATGTCAATTTAATGTGTCAAAGTGTAAGGTTATGCACTTTGGGGTGAAAAGAATAGCAGCAGTATATCGCATTGGTGGAACCGTACTCCAGGAGATTGATGAGGCCAGGGATTTGGGAGTGTTGGTGGATAGGGAGTTGAAGTTTAGGGGGCACATTGCAAAAGTGACTAAAACAGCTCACCAAATCACTTGGCTTCTGAAAAATACTTTAACATGCAGACACAAACAAGTTGTTGTTCCTCTGTATCGAGCCTTGATAAGACCCCATCTGGACTTTTGTGCCCAGTTATGGGCATCAGGGTTTCTTCGTGATGGGGCGGAAGTGGAGAGGGTCCAGAGATGAGTGACCAAGATGATAGCAGATCTGTGGAATGAACCTTATGAGAATAGGTTGAGGATTTGTGGGTTGTAGAAATTGGATGATAGGCGAAGGAGGGGTGATATGATTGAGACATTCAAATTACTGAAGGGTTTTTATAAGATTGATCCAGAAGATATTTTTGAAAATATGACTGGTGGTGGGAGGACTAGGGGCCATGCATGGAAGCTGGGCAAGAGCATGGTTGAAAAGGGTGTTAGAGCTAGGTTTTTTACTTGGAGAGTGGTGAATGAGTGGAATAAGCTTCCAGAGTCTGTTGTGGGTGCTACGACTGTGAATGAGTTCAAGGCAAGGTATGATAGATACTGTGTGAATGTTGAATAGTTGTTCTTGACATGATGTTAGGGCCTCCCTTGATGAGTCTGTCGACTCCTTGGAGTTTCCCGGAACAACAACAACAATAATAATAATATTTCAAAAGCCAAGGTCAGGAAGGTTGAATTCCAAATGACTGGAGTAGAGCTTTCATGCCATCCTATAAAAAGGGAGATAAGCCTTTTCTGAAGCATGCCCTCTCGGGCATACTTGAGAAGAAGCTATGAAAAATTGTTGAAAAGAAACTTGGGGAAGAATGAGCGAGGTTTAGGCCAAATACAAGTGAGGATCAGATTTTTACATAGTTGAGAAATCATGGGAATGTAACAATCTGTATTCGTTTTGTAGATCTGGAAAACATAAGCTGTTAGGAGAAAATCTGTTTAAAAACTCTGCAATTTATACTATGCTACATATAGTATATCTGAGTTGTAAATCAGTTCAGGTTTGCAGGATTCCTTAACTAAATTGAATAACTTCTGTAACAAATGTGTCATACAAATCAGCAATAAAAAGAAAAGATAAAACATGAAAATAAGCAGGAACATAGAAAACTTCAACTGCATTCTGATTGGATAACCTATAGAAAATGAATAAAATGTTTTAGCTATTTAGATAATCTCAAATAGTATGGTCACTTAAACAGAATGGGAGAGGTAAGGTTGGTAGCACAAGTGTTTGATATGAATATGGAACAAAAAAAAGACATGGTGGAAGACTAAGATTTATGTGGGCTGATACGGTTAGAAGCGCTTTAGAACAGTGGTCTCCAAAGTGTGGTACGCGTACCCCACGGGGTACGTCAAAAAAGTTTTATATTGATAGGAAAAAAATTAAGTAATTAATTAAAGATAAAGAATATTACTTTCTTTCATCAATTAAACATATATCTAATATAGACAAAGACGTTATAAAGATCCTGTAAACTTAAATTTGCGAGTAGTGCACATTGGGCAACTTTGCACACATAATTGTCTGTGGCAAAGCTGTCATGTTTTTTAAAACGGGAGTAAATCTCTTACTTCTTATCATTGCCATTGTTTGTAGAGCATCCTAGTGTTGACAAGCCCAACTAGAGAAGGAAAATTGCTTAGTTATCCTGCTATCTACAGATGACACCACAGTTGTATTAATTATTTGATTATTAGTAGTAAGTTTAACGATTTTTTAATATATATATATATTGTTTCTGTGCAATTCCAATGCCTTTTTGTGCTTGCTTTTACATTTACACTAGAAATAGTGAATTAATATTATCAAAATTGCTTACATTTTTTAAAAGTGTTTGATATTATCAATAGTAAATGAACTGTATTTAAATTTTAGAAATTAACCCTCACAAAATGGATAAATGGTTAAAAAAATTTCCTCCAAAGAAACCGCGAATTGAATATAATTATGATAGTACTTCTACATCAGACGAACAACAAGGAAAAGATAGGATTGATTCTTCTATTCAAACAAGTTCGTTATCAGTCAAATTAAGTGATAAAAACATTAATCTGAAACTTAACAAAACCTTGTCCAACAAACTTCAAAATTATCAAGAAGACTACTTGAAATGGGGATTTACATCGACGATAGTCAACAATGAACCTCGTCCTACATGTTATTGTGTCAGGAGACGCTATGTAATGGAAGTATGAAACCATCATTATTAGTTAGTAAGACACAAAAAACTAAACATCCTGACATGAACACAAATTTTTACAATTCTTTGAACGATGTTTGAAGACATGTAATTCTCAATCCAACAACTTAAAAAAATTCACTAAAATTAACAATAAATATTTGGAGGCATCTCTTGAGGTTGCATTCTTAATTGCAAAAGACCAAAAGCCACACACCATTGGGGAAACACTTGTACTCCCAACCGCCATAAAAATGGTAGAAATAATCCATGGAAAAGAATATGTAGATAAACTAAAATGTATTCCCTTATCAGCAAATACTATTGGTAGATGTACAGAAATCATTGCAGATAATTTAAAGAAACAACCTATCGCAGTATCAGAAGCCATCAGAGCAGAATTTCAAGAAATTATGAAAGAAATGCAAGGCCATTGTTCACATTAAATATTGTAATAAATATGTTTGTAAGCTGTTAATAATAATGTATAAAAATATCTAACGTTTATAATTATTATTATTATATGATGATACAAGGCATATTTCCTCTTTATAATACTTATTACAATAGATTTTTACTCAATCAGTTGGGGGTACGTGCTATTTATTTTTTCTGTCTTGGAGGAGGGGGTGCAACCAAAAAAGTTTGGAGACCACTGCTTTAGAAGACCAAAAATATAAGATTTGATGATATTGGAGTCCTGGCAGATAACAGCATAATTTGGAGGATAATTGTTAATAGGAAGTTAGTACTTTGTGTTAAGTTTACATTATCATGCTATCTTGTACACGTGGCTCCAGAAATCTACCTCACCATTGGCAAGTTATCAGTTGCAAGTAGTGAGTGAAATTTCAGCATCCTTCTAAATGTATTCAATATATATATATATATATATTTTTTTTTTTTTTTTTTTTTTTTTTTTTTTGTTAACATCTCATTCATTTAAGTTATTTGATCAAGGCCAGCTGCCAATAAAATGAAATTGGTGCATTAATTTAATTCAATATTAACCTTACACCATATCTATTATTCACAATATATGTAATAATTAGGCACTTTTTTATTATAATTTTCTCATTATATAATTTTGTTAACAAAATAAACCTGTAATTATAAGCACAAGTTAAAACTGGTGCAATTTAATTAAATAATCTAGTGTATTGACTTTCATTACCTTAGACAACATTAGGTCAATAGTTTGAAGGTACATTCTAATAATATTTAGTCTAGCCATAAATACTGTTGGGGTGCTTAAGGGTCAAAGCTGTATAACTGAGAGGAGACCTCCACATAGCCTTTAAAGGAATGCGGAGAACCGACCAGGGCTTCTGACCTAATGTCCAATCCTCACCTTCTCGTGGTGCACCCTGTTGGGTATCTACTTTGATACTGAACGAACGAGGATGGGCTGGCAATTTGGGATTTAGCCGACCAAATTGTATTCTTATTGGTTAAACCAAAATAAAAAATGATGGTACAACATGACAAAATTTCATGCCGGCTGGGGCGTCGCCCGGTTAAACAAGGCCCCCGTTGTTTTCGCCAGGGAACCAGGGCGAACAGCGAAAAGTCAGCTACTGGAACAAATCTGAAAACAAACCCCAACTCAACATCACCAGAGTTAAAGATCGGTACTATCAACGTAAGAAGCCTGAATGGCAAAGAAATGGAGCTAGCTGAGGAATTAGATAAGTACCAGATCGACATAATAGGGGTGACTGAAACAAAAAAGACCAAAACTGGTGAGATTTTTCTGAGCAATAAGTACAAAATGTTATATTCAGGCAATAACAATCAAGGAAAAGAAGGAGTAGCCATAGTATTCAACACAAAATACGAGGCTAATCTTCTTGAATGGCAGTCAGTCTCAAGTAGAGTAATGTGGGCAAATATGAGAATGGGGAACTGGACAATGAGACTTATTTGTGCCTATGGACCCACAGAAGGTTCTACTAAGGTAGAAGTGGAGGAATTTTTTGAGGCTTTAGAAAAAGCAACTGACACAATGAAAAAGGAAAAGTTGGTCCTTGTTGGGGATCTAAATAGTAGAGTAGGAAATGATTGTGAGACATACAAAAATATTTTGGGAAAATTTGGAGAAAAGAGCAAAGCTAATAATAATGGCAAATATCTGTTGGATTTCTGCTCAGGACATGGACTGGTTATTACTAACACCATGTTCCAACATAAAAATGTGCACAAATTCACATGGAGAGAAGAGGCTAGGAATAAGAAAAGTCTCATTGACTATGTTATTGTTGATAGTGATGTTTTCTCCCTGGTGCAGGACACCAGAGTGTACAGAGGATTTGAAATTGGAAGTGATCACTATTTAGTCTTGAGCAGGATAAAATTGAATTTCATATTGAAAAGAATAACATGTAAGAAAGTTTTAAAGCGAATAAAAGTTGAGCAGCTCTCAGATGTAAACTGTAGACTAAAATACAGAAATATTATTGAAAAGAAAATGAAAGAGTTTGAGAACAGGAATCAAACCTTGGAGATTCAGTGGCAAACTCTGAAGGAAACATTGATTGATTCTGCCAGAGAGGCATGTGGTGAGGTGGTGTGCAAAGATAAAAAAATCAGAACTCCCTGGTGGACACAGGAAGTTAAAGAGGCAGTGAAGGAAAAGAAGAAAGCATATCAAAAGTTCCTGGCAAATAAGTCAGCTTTTACTCTTACAGAATACAGAGACAAATGTAAGAAAGCTAAACAGTGTGTAAAACTAGCTAAACAAAAGTCATGGGAGGACTTTGGCAAGAATATAGAAAATAAATATCAAGAAGGTGGCAAAATATTCTGGAGGTTGTTGAAGAAACTTAGGAATGGAGGAAAGAGTGCTGTAAAAGGAATTAGAGATGATAAAGGTGAAATGAAAACAGGAGAAAAAGATATCCTTGAAGTATGGAGTAATTACTTTGAAAAACTGCTAAATGAAACAAGCAGTGATGACAGCACAGTGATAAAAAACACTGACCAGGCATGCAGTCAGGAATACATATCCATACTTGAAGTAGAAAAAGCCATCAAAGGCTTGAAATGTGGAAAGGCAGCAGGAGTAGATGATATTCGACCAGAAATGCTGAAGTATGGTGGTATAAGAGTCTTACAGTGGCTGCACTGCATAGTTCAGAAAGCCTGGACAGAGGGACGAATTCCCGATGATTGGAGTAGAGCTCTCATAGTACCCATATATAAAAAGGGAAATAAAACTGAATGTGAGAATTACAGAGGTATTTCCCTACTGAGTGTTCCTGGCAAGATCTATGCAAGTATACTTGAGAAACGGTTGAGAAGAATTGTGGAAGAAAAGCTTGGTGAAGAACAAGCTGGATTCAGGCCAAATAGAGGCTGTCAGGATCAGATCTTCACTTTACGACAAATAGTCGAGAAAGCATGGGAATATAACAAAGATCTGTATTTAAGTTTTGTCGATTTGGAAAAGGCATATGACAAGGTGCCAAGAGAGAAGCTATTCAATACGCTGCAGTTATATGGTGTCAATGGGGCATTATATCAAGCAATACTTAGTCTTTATTTGAGTTGTGAGTCAGCAGTTAGAATTGAAGGAAGTACAGGAAGATGGTTTAATGTTAAATCTGGTGTGAGACAAGGATGTACATTATCCCCTCTGTTATTCATTATCTATATGGATCACATTATGAAGGAATGTGGTATTAAACCTGATATCAGAATTGGAAATGTTAATGTCAGCTCTTTGCTTTATGCAGACGATGTTATACTTCTAAATAAATCCGTTACAAGTCTGCAAGATTCTCTGACTAAATTGAATAGCTGTTGTAATAGATATGGTATGAAGGTCAGCAATAAAAAGACAAAGACAATGAAAATAGGCAGAATCATTGAAAATGTCAACTGTGTTGTGAATGGAGAACCTGTGGAACAAGTAAAACATTTCAGCTACTTAGGCACAATTTTTACTGAAGATGGTAAACTAAATATAGAAATAGACAACAGAATCAGCAAAGCTGGTATCGTGGGAAGTCAATTGAATAAATTCATATGGAATAAGAAAGAAATTAGTCGGGACACTAAATTAGCTGTATACAAGACTGTGTTCAAACCAATTTTAACTTATGGATCTGAGAGCTGGGTCAGAAGTAAAACACTTGACCAAAGACTAGAGACCGCAGATATGAGAGTCCTGAGAAAGATTAGAGGCGTGAACAGATGGCATCAATGGCAATATCATATTAAAAATGAGGATATTAGGAAAGAACTTGACATTGTCAGCATCCAGGAATGTGTTAGCAGAGCTAATCTCAGATGGTATGGTCACTTAAATAGAATGGGAGAGGAAAGATTAGCAAAACAAGTGTTCTCTGCCAGGTTGGCAGGAAAACGACCCAGAGGAAGACCAAGATATAGGTGGATTGATACGGTACAAAGTGCCTTAGACGATAGAAATATAAGATCTGATAATGTTGGAGTCTTGACAAGTAACAGACTGATTTGGAGGAAAATTGTAGATAGGAAGTTAGTAATGATGTAATTTTTTCATGTAGTACTGTCATATCCTGTACACCCCTTGAGGGTACATGGCAGGAATTTGATGATGATGATGATGATGATGATAAATACTGTTACAACTTGAATAGCGCATAAGCCATTAATCTATGAGAAAATCATTTACAGTTTTCAGCACATACAAACCACATGTACAGCATGCATACAGCAGCACTCAGTGTTTGAAATGTCCCCCTTTTGCCTTCATGCCATGCTCAAGGTCTCTGTGGTGGTATGCTCAACATCCAGTGAAAACTGCCAGTGCTTGCTCCAGTCCAGTGGACTCAGGTCTGGCACATTGACCTCCAACCACTGTTGTGTGGTCCTCACCTTATGTGCAGGAGATGAGTCCTGTCGGAAGGTTCACTGCTTTCTATAAAACAGTGATTCAGGGGTTGTACCACATATTCCAGCACAGTATCTTCATACATTTTGGCAGAAGCTTTGACTCTTTTCTCACAGAAATGCAACTTGAATGCTTACCATGTGTCCCTACACACACCAAACCATCACTGACACGCGGTGATGACCTAACTGAATCCTGAGTGGTATGGCACAGCTGTGCAACCATCTGAGGCATGTACCCCATCGTTCTGGTGGTTAAACAACTTCAATGATGAAAATCTTCTCATCTGTCAAGAGGATATTTTTGTGTCTGTTGTTTGTGTACTGCTGGAAAAGTGCCTTTTGATTTTATTACCCTCTGTCGTGTAATGTTGTGCTGTTAAGAAGTGTCTAGCACATTGACATCCCCAAGTCATCACTTTCTGCGTTCTCACAGGATTACGGCACAGATGTGCCTTAACAGTGCTCACAAGTTGTTCTTGTGTCCTAATGAGTGTGGTCCAACTGTTCTTTGGCAGTCACATTTTTTTTATCAGTTTTATGTATTTTTTGTAATTTTTAATTTATTTTTACATAGTCCAGAAATCCTGCACTAGAGACTGAACATTTTTTTCAGGCCTCCAATAAGTGTGTGGGGAGGTCTCGCGCTGGGCACTGAAATTCATCTCCCACCTAAAGACGATTACAAACATCCATGCCTGTGGCGGGATTCAAACCTGTGGCCTGTTGGTTAGAGAACAGTTACAGTAACCACTCGGCCCAGGCCAGCAAAGATACACCTTTTGTATTGTTATAATGGTTAATAGTCTAATACACAAACATCCTAGAGATCCCAAATGTTTTTAGTGTGTTAAAAATAGCAGTTGGCTGTATTCCAATCTTGTGAAGTGCTATTACAGCTAGACAACTCTCTACTGATAAACATGCAAATATTGGCTGTACACAGTGACTAATGGAACTGGGCTCGTGCAATTTTCTGGGCAGCGAAACGTGCAGAGGTTGTAACAGTATTTATGGCAAGACTGTGTAGCATTATTATAACCTTATTTTCATGGTTCACAACATGAATTAACTTGGTGTGATTATATGCTTGAATATTTTATATTATGGCAAGGGTTTTTGACACTTATTTGAAAAATATAATTATTTTGCAAAGACAAGTCAGAGTGTGGATCGTGTGACAGTACATTGTGAAAAGTGAGTCTGGCTTCACAGTTAATGCTACTGTCTTTTGTGTTGTTTTCCTGAATTTTTTTTCCATTTGTCGTTCCTACTTTTCATTATGAACAATAAAACTACACTTTTTAGTTTTGTGAAATGGTGCAAAAACAAAGGTGGGTTTCAGGGACCTCAAAAAACACTGGTGGAAAGAGTTCTGTCGTACTGTCAACTAATACAATCTAGTAAGGTGTGCTTTCCCGGGACAAATGACTCAAGGAATTCATGTGGTTGTGTTACAAAATGCAGCAAAGTTGCATTTTGTGATACCCATAAAAATATCCTGAGGCTGCTGATTGCTACAGGGTTTTCTAGAACCTTTCAAAGTGGAGATATTTAGGCTTCATGAAGCATCTAATTCTCACAAAAGACATAGTGACATAGACTTGCCAGAAATCACCAAGAAACACACCTCTAGCTGCTTG
Organism: Typopeltis vanoorti; assembly: GCF_054136105.1. Classification (NCBI taxonomy): domain Eukaryota; kingdom Metazoa; phylum Arthropoda; class Arachnida; order Uropygi; family Thelyphonidae; genus Typopeltis; species Typopeltis vanoorti. The sequence goes on from NC_143566.1 coordinate 88,460,803, forward strand.
CCAAAGGAAAATGGATTCTAAAATGTTTGAACATCTTAGGTGCATTTTAAATTAGCAATTTTAAATAAGCATGATATAGATACAGGTCCAGTAGAGCAGTACCAGAATGACTTGAATTATAAAGAATTTGTGTCGGTTATTGCTGATGTCATTAAACAAGAATTAGTTAAGGAAATCAAAGACTCCAGGAAACTGAGTCTTCTTTTAGATGCTTCTACAGCTATTTCAAATGACGATGAACGAGATACATAAAAGTCAAACTGAAAAGGGCATTTGTTTCCATAATTCCTCTTCAAAACTCTGGGTACTTTGAAAGTGAAATTAATAAGTTATTCTTGTCATGAAGACCAGTAATTGGTTAGTAGGCATTAGGACAGAAGGAGCAGAAAACATGTTGGGGAAAAAACAATGTACTAGTAGCAAAATTAAAGAGAGATGTGACAGGCCTTATATCTTTGTAATGCACATAATTTGGATCTGGCTATTTTAAATTCTATTAAACATGTTCCCTTTGTTTAAAAAAAAAGAGAAAAAAAATTATATATTTTACTAGAATTTACTGAAAAGACTGAAACAATTGGGAAAAGTAGCAGCCCTATTACAAACAAAAATCCTGACGTTAAAGTATCTGCATTCAGTAAAATGGGTGTCTAATAGAGTAGAAGCATTCACAGCTCTTGTTAACAACCTCTGCAGTGGTAATGCATTTGGAGGAAATGGCAATGAAAAAGAGGATGATGCTGCAATATCAAAAAGTTTGATAAAGAAAATGAAGATATACTGCTTTGCGAGAAGAATCCATTCTTTCTTAGATTTATTAACTTTATTCAAACAACTGTCACTGATTTTTCAAGGGGAAAAACTAAGTCAAACAAAATACCAAGTGGGCAGTACCTTGAATGCTTTGAAAGAAATAAGAGAAGTTCCCCAACCTTTTGAGGGGAAACTTTTGAACAACATAAACAGCGTTGGTGTGTATAATAGTATTCAGATAATGTGTGCTGAGAGCTGTTTGAAAGTTAAATGTGTGTGTGTGTGGGGGGGGGACTAATAGATGAAGAAATAATATATTAGATAAAAAGATTTAGTGAAAATGAATCAAATAGTCAAAGCTGTCTTGGTATTTGATACATTTACCTAGCCTGAAAATATGGAAGATTTTGGGTAAACATTTTAGAAATATTTTGATGATAATGAAGAAACTGTTTCGATATTTTTGGTGAAAGAGTGGTAAGAGTTCAAAGTTTTGGGGAAGCATTCAAACATTCAAGGCCTTTTTGAATGAACAGTGATAATACAGGTTTCCATTTTTTTTCAAAAACTGCTTGAAATTGTAGCCGTTATACTAGCAAGTAGTATGCCATTGTATGAACAAGGTTTTAGTCAAATGAATCTGATAGAAGGGAAGCTGAAGTCATCAGTGTGATGATACATATGAATGGCCCTTCTTTGCAAGAATTTGCAATTAAGAAAGACACTCCTGAGGCCATATGGAGTCCTTATGTAAATGAGCTATGTTCGGGAATACATATTAAACCCACATTAAAAGAGAGGATATTTCAGTATAAATACATGTAATGTCTAGTAAGAAATTAAGAATGTATTACTTTGTTTTGTCATCGATCATAATGCTTAGTTTTTAAAATATCATCTATAACAATATTTATATAAAGTAAACCAATACCAAGAGTGGATATGCTAACCACCCTGCCTCGCTGGCCGAGTGGTTAGCATATCTGCCCTCCAACCAAAAGGCTGTGGGTTCAATTACTGCAGTTTGCACGGATGTTTGTGATTGTGAAAATACTGGTGGTGGTGGGTGGAAGATGGTGTTGGTGTAGTTAGAGTTCATTGTACTTGGCGGATTGAGCGGTGGTGACAGAGAGTTATAGAGTAGGTACCCTCTCTCGGTGAGTCTTTGGACTCCTTGTCACATAATAATAATACATTGGACGAGTACAATTTTTTTTGTGGCTTGTAGATTTAAGTTGTATTTCGGGAACCTGCATGTACATATCAAGAATTTTAATTATGTAAATATGCAGATGAATGTCATTGAATGAGGACAATGAAACTTAATCCAGAGAGGTCACAAGCAGGGTATTTTAAATTAGACATTCTCTGGCAAGCAACATCAAAACATGCAAAGGGCACATATGATACCCTTGTGACAAAAGGAATCGTGAAATGTGTAATGTGGTTGGAGGTGAACTGACTGTGGTTGTTGTAGCTTAAAAAATATCCAATCTACAATTTGGATTTTTGTCAGTAGGAGAGGGTCTGATTAATTGATGTTGGTATAGTAGATGTAAAAGTGGTATTTGAAAAAGAATAGCAATGCTAGGTCAGTTTTGTGTTTCAATAGCCATCTGAGTTTGAAGTATGAGAAGGATGGACAGAAATTGCAGTTAGTTTGTCAATGGACAGGACCAGAAGGCACAACCATCGCTTGTGCAGGAGATGAGGTTTCTGCATTTAGATCTGTTTGAGAGATCTAAATACAGATTTTTTCATATTCATATGATAATTCTCTAGCTCAGTGGAACTGGCATGTGTGTCCATAGACCTAGAGCTGTGGACACACATGCCATATATAAATATGGCATGTGTGTCCACATACACACATATATTAAGAACTAAAGAAAGACCTAAGTTCAATTCTAGTCGTCAACTAGAGGAACTTTTTCTAAGCCTTTCTTTGACCAGTTTGTTGAACTCCCACATGGGCAAGCAAGTTTTTTCCTCTGGGGAACTTTCACTGTTTTTGACAATAAATATAGTGTTAGAATTAAGGACCACGAGATGGTGGTACTTATCAGCCATCTCTGATTGGATACCAGTGGAGATTAAACTTCCCCCTGAGTCTTTAAGAGTTAGATGGGATTAAAATGCCTTTGCCTGCTTCCTTATTCATATGATGACTAAACATTAATTCTTGAGTTTGTCGGTATTAATTATGACACAAGTATCTTTAGCAAAAGCAATGAAGATGTCAGTGTGTTCAGTGATTGTTGTAGCAAATATTGAGGCCAAGTCAAAAACAGTGGCCAGGTCTGTAAGTAGTGATTTTTTATTTATTTATTTATTATTTTTTTAATAAAATCTCTCCTCTTTACTTACACACACTTCATATATGCAGTTTAAGTGATATCATTCCAGGACATGTCAAACATAAACTGTATGAATCCAGAGCTACCTGCATTCTCAAAGGTTCAGTAGCAGAACTGTTCAGCAAGGCTGTCTGCCAGCTAGTGCACTGGACTAAACATGTTGGGAGGTTTTCTGATGAGATGGTGCATATTTTGCTGCAATCTCCACTGTCAAAAATCATGCATAGAGGAAGACTTTATGTGAATGGGATAGTGCCAAGGCAATATTACCAAACAGGAACTGGATGTCCTCTGCATGGGTGGCATGCCTCATCATTGTCTCCTTGCCTTTTTTTTTTCATCTACATTACTGGTGTGACAGTAAAGTCAAATAGATAAGGTCACTATAGTTGGGGAAAAAACCTTACCAAAAGAAAATCTATGAATTAAAGATGACAAGAAATTATAATCTTGGTTTCATCCTTTATCTGAGTAAGCAAGCAAAGTTTGCATATGAAGTAACTTCCCAACTGGCTACTTGTATATAGAGGCTAATGACTTCACATCAATTGCCTTGGTATTCTCTAATGCAAGGCAGATATCCTTAGAGACATGTATTATGCTATATATTATGGAATGGATCACTACCCAGACTGGTTTTGACCTTTATCTAGGTCTCATCAGCAGGAGCTATATGACTTCTGAATAGCGGCCCTTCCCATAATGCCTAGCATAATACATGTCCATAAGGATATCTGCCTTACAGGATACTAAGGCAATTGATAAGTCATTAGCTTCTATATACAAGTAGCCCAGTCGTGAAGTTACTTCACATGCAAACTTTCTTTGCTTATACTTGGATAAAGAATGAAACCAAGAACATAATTTCTTGGCATTTTTAATTTGTAGTATAACCAAGTGAGTGATCAGATGATCTTGACCATATCTCATGTTACTATTACCCTTCTATAACCACAATCCACTTCTACTGTCCAAGTTACACTCTGTATGATTCTTTGTATCACAAAGGTGGCATGCTTTTTTTGTGGTCTAATATTCTTGTCTTAGGATTTCTGATCTAGATTTTTTTTTTTTTTACCTTCTCTGGTTTATGGTTTCCTTGCTCCATTATGTATCATTCATTTGCTGCTCTGCTAATTCTGAAAATAACTCTGATCCCCTTTTCACTTTTTAACCTTGAAGTTTGTTTATCTACAGTCCACAAACAATGAACTAACCTTCCTTTGTGACTTTTACCTCATTCTACTGAAGAACAGTTAGAATTTTTTTAATATCAGCCTTTACATGAGAGGGCACCAGCACAGCAGTGGCATGTTTTGCAATTAGTTAGGGAGGGAAAATACTATCTGTTGATATGGTTAGGGTTGTATTCCTCAAGAAAGAGGATGTACTTCCCAAAAAATGTCAAGTGTGATATTCGCAACATCAAGCTCAATGCAGCTAACATTGCAACATTATTACTTCTATTTGTGCCATATGCGTTCCATTCAATTTTAGTATGAGTGTAAACTAGCACCTAATGAAAAGCATTGCCTTTACAATTCTTTCATAACTAATGAAAGTAGTTCCTTTCTTTTTTCAGAATACAGTTTCCTTCTTGTCTCTAGTACTTGAAGAAACCCAGCTTTCTGTCTTGCAGCATAATGTTCTAGGTTTAATTTCATCTATTAATCAGAGGAACAAACTTGGGGATAAAATAAGCAGTAAAACCAAAACTACTATTGGAATTCACCCTTTCCAAATTGTGCTACTGTTTATCCTTAAAAAAAAAAACTATTGGGCTTTCTGGTAGTTGTTTACCGTTTGAAAGAAAAATGCTTTTACAATTTTTCAGAAAATGTTTTTTTGCAAAACAAAACCAAAACAACTCATACAGCAATCGCCAACTTCACAAACCTTCCCCTCCCTTTCCTCTGTCTTCTCATGTGCACTCTCGTCATATTGCTAGCACAAAACAATGTGTAAAATTAATTTTTAGGTATCGAAAAAAAAAGTTTATTTTAAAGTAAAATAATAAATTTCTCAGGCCACCCTTATCTGTGGTCTCTAGACTTTGATCAAATGCATTTCTCTTTAGCCTAACTTCAGGTCCATAACTTAAAACTAATTTGAACACTGTCTTGTATACTGCTGATTTAGTGTTTTAACTAATTTCTCACATATTTCATAAAAATTTATTCAACTGACTCCTTATCATGCCACCAGTTTTCTACTTATTCTGTTGTCTTTTTCCATGTTTGCTTAGCCATTCTCATGGACAAACAAAAACCTAAATCGATGGAATATTTTACTAGTTTAATAGGTTCTCTATTGTGATTGCAGTAGAAGTTTTCTGTATTCCTCTCTATTTTCATAGTTTTGCTCTTTTTATTGCTTATTTTCATGCCAACTTTGTTACAGCTGTTATTCATTTTAGAGAATCCTGGAGATTACACTGGATTTGTTTTAAGATTCTTCATATGCATAAAGCAAACAGCTAAGTTTGATATCTCCAATTCTAAATGCTTGATGCCATTTTAATTCATAATGCAATCCATTTAGATGATGAATAAGAATGGAGGTGGTACACTCCTGTCATATCTGATTTTACATCAAACCATCTTCCTATATTTCTTCTGATTTACAACTTAAATATAGACTATATTGTTCTGCATAATGTTCTATTTATCCCAGATAATTACACCCAGTTCTCCATTTACACAGTAGATTGGTTCCAGAAAAAACTGTAAATGAAAACCATGTAAAAAAAAGAATACTGTGTATATGAAAAAATAGAAGAATGGTTCCAGATCCATTTAATCCTGTAGTGAGTGGAATCTCTTCATCGTCATCTTTTATCTTTTTCATTGAGCTTCTCAAGGGCAGCTTCTATTATTTCACCATCAATTCTTCAATATCTGCAGACAAAATCTTCAAATCCTTTTCTGCCAACTGCATGTGCTAATTTGATGATATTAGTACAGTAAGCTCTCGATTTAACAGACTATTAGAGGCTAAGGGTTGTCCGTTAAATCGCGAATCTTAGGAATATTATTAAAAATAAAACACTTTCGGTGGTACAGTATTAATATATTTTAATGAGAACATTTTTATGTAAATACCATTTTACTGGGGATTGGGTTGAAAAAAAGCATCGTTTCAGTTGCTTTCCACTTTTATACTGTTTCTTAATAATTAACGATTGAAATTACCAAAAATGTTTGTAATAAGCAATCACCTCTGGATCTGAAGATATGCTTATGAACAAGATGCTGTCATTCATGTGTTCTCTAACCATCGATAGTTTCAGACCAGCTGGAATCGCTTCTTCCTCGTTTTCAACCTCTTCGTACAACATCCTCAGCAATCTCTTCCTGGTTGAGAATTTGGTAGCCTGGGTCGTGTTGTATGCGCACAAATTTTGAAGTGTCCTGGCTCCTCTTGTATCTTCTTTTGGATATTTTTCGTTCTCCAAGACAACCATAATCTCTTTGTCTGTAAGAGGTTGTTTAAGTGATTGTTGTCTGCAAGAGGTTGTATAAGAAGAAACTTCTTATATAACCTCTTGCAGACAACAATCACTCCCTGGTCTATAGGCTGTATTATAGAAGTGGTGTTTGGAGGAAGGAAAATGCATTTTATTCTTCCATTCCTACTAACCAGTTTCTCAGCATTAGGATGGGCTGATGCATTATCAAGAAGTAAAACATCTTTTACATCTCCAGAGAGATTTTCAGGACCTCTTCTTGGTAGTTTTGCACTTCAGGTATGAACTAATTGAAAAACCAGTCAGAAAAAATGTCACTTGTAAACCAGTCATTCCTTGAGCTGGAGTAGATGACAAGCAGTTAATAACATTCTTCAAAGCACGAGGCTTTCGTACTCTTCCAACTATTGGCTTGAGGGGACACGTGCAATCGGCATTAGCACAAAGTAGTGCTGGAATGAGCTCCTTGTTTAATTTGTGGCCAGGCCTGCTAATCTTATGTTTGTTCGTGAGGGTATTTTCGGGAACAGCACGATAGTGAACTTGACAAAATAAGACCATCAAATTCAATGAATTGATGTATTTTCTGAAGGGCTCAGCTTGTTCAATATTGGCACCCAGTGGTTTATCACATGTTTGCCTATTCATAATGCCATGGTGTTTATGAAAGCGCCAAAGCCATCCATCGCTTGTCTGAAACTGTATGCCCATGTGTTGTGCCCGTTTTTCAGCAGCCAACCTTAGTTCACCACCTTGAACAACAACGTCACTAGACCACTGTTGAATGAACCACTTGTAAACGTCTTCTAATTCTTATGCTTGGCCAACTTTACATGTTCTCAGTGCTATATTTTAGCGAAAACTGAGTAAGTTTGTCTTTATTTTTGCGTACATCAAGCTGTTTGCTTTTTCATCCCTGTAAAATTCAGAAACATGAGCAACAGATGAACTACTTTCCAATTTATTAACTCAAGTTTCTGTGCTATCGTCAAGTTTACTCATTTTCTTAACTGACATTAACTGATATTAATAATGATCAATAACATTTTAACTAAAAATTACTCCAGCAACAGTCTAAACACCGCATGTTTTGCAGTAGCAATGATACTGATGGTGTGCTACCGAACCAAAGCACATGCACGAGCGCGACACGAAATATGAATATACGCGAATGTATGTGAAGACACAATTTATAAACACAACCGATTGCTTCTGATTAACCATTGTATTATTGTTTTTATTATTTAATTAATTGTATTTATTTGTCAAATTACGTGCATTAAATTGAGATTTTACTGTATATTCAGTTGTATACAAAGGTACATGGTTTTTCTTTTTCACACATTCTGGCCAAGTAGCTTTCCGTATGCATTTAAAGTTGATGGTTTCAATTCTGATAACACCAACTTAGGAAGTTTGATGCAATCCAAAATAGAAAATTTCTTCTGCACATCAATAACTGTCAGTAAATTATCCTTATCTAGTTTATCCAAAATTGATGGGAATGTTCTTATGTAGTAAGGTTTTGATGGTAGCGATCACACCTTGGTCTAGTGGTTGTATTAGGTGGCAGGAGACAAAATTCCACATTTGAGTGTTCTAAAACAGGATGACCAGACGCATTGTCTATAAATGTCCAGATTTTTTTTTCCATCAAATGGCATTTAACTTCTGGAACAAATAATTGATGGAACCATTCATTAAAAATTTCTTCTGTAACCCAACCTTTTTTGTTTTCCTTCCGGTGCACTGGTAGTGTGTTAAAATCCACTCCTTTTGTCTGCAGTCTTATGGATCGATTAATGAATAATGTTTTTAATTGCCAAAATTGTGAGGACAACACACAGACTTCTGGGAATGATGCAGAGGACACTGACTTGTAGAAGTAGGGAGATTCTTGTTCCATTGATTAGGCCACACATGGACTCTGTGGACAGATTTGGTCACCTGGTTTTCAAAATGATGATGAGATGTTGGAAAGGGTCCAGAGGCGACTAACTAAGGTAGTTTCTGACCTCTGGAATGTCAAATATGAGGAAAGTTTGCTTGGTTTCCTAATCCTTTCTTTTAGTGTTACACGGTGATCAGTATTCATTTAGAAATTTTATGGAATTTACAACCGTGTTAAAAAGCTATTTTATTATCCCGACATTTCGATCTTCATATCAAGATCATCATCTGGAGCATACATAAATATACAAGACAAGCTGAGTTACATTATTAACTGTAAGCTAGAGAAACAATGATTTAACCACATGTTATTCTACTGGGGCATCACCTCTAGTGAAAAAAAAAAAAAAATTATAAATTACATCAAGCTGAATTCTATTTATGATGACAGGATTAAACATTCTTTCTTACAGATGGTTTTCTTTCAGAAACAATGATGCCCTATTTTTAGTATTACAATTGTTATTTAAGATATTGGATTTTCTACAGTCCTGTTTATAGTTCTTAGTTAGGAAGGTTTCGTGGGTCGAATATATGCCTTCCATATGTTTGGGATTTTAAGACTATCGTTATTGTTTAGATTGGGGAGGTTGATGATGATCTCACAGGCTTCCTTAAATTTACGTTCATACCATGTTTTAGTGCTATGTAGACAGCTAGTGCTTTTCCAGTAAATGTAATTTATAATTTTTTTTCCTCACTAGAGGTCATGCGAGTAGAAGAACATGTGATCAAATCATTGTTTCTCTAGCTTACAGTTAATAATGTAACTCAGCTTGTCTTTTATATTTATGTATGTTCCAGGTACCTTGATATGAAGATCGAAACATCGGGATAATAAAAGAGTTTTTTAACATGGTTGAAAATTCCATAAAATTTCTAAATGTTTGCTTGATCTCGATCCCAAGAATATGGAAGGCACATATTCTACCCACTTAACCTTTCTCCCTAAGAGTTAACTATAAATAGAACCATAGGTAATCCATGATCTTAAATCTAAATAACAATTGTCATGTTAAATTAGGACATCATTGTTACTGTAAGAAAACTATCTATATGAAAGAATGTTTCTCTGATGTTATTTCAAATAGAGTACAGTAATATCCCAACTGACGTGAATCCAGAGTTACGCAGTTTCTTATATGTACGTATTCCCGTCCCGCTTCACACCTCACCACTAGTCGTATCTTTCGGGCGCCGGCCGTATTCACCAGAGTCGCACATGCTGTGAACAAGCACTGACGTGTTTCGCACAATCTCCATTCATACACAATTTTTATAGTCTACAAACCTTGCGATTGTTTAATGTTATGTTCTTGATAAAAATTTTATCACAAAAAAAATAATAATGTCATCCAAAAGAAGCAAGTGTGATTCTTCTACAGCTAGCAAGAAAAGAAAAACATTGACTTTGGGAAAAAAAAAACTCGGCATTATTAAGGATTTTGAAGGCGGAATGAAAATTTGTGAGCTAGCAAAGAAGTTCGATCTACAGGAGTCCACAGTAAGAACAATCATAAAAGATAGAATTCTCGCTGCTGTGAAAAATGCCCAATCATTGAATTCAAGCATAATTCGTAAATGCCATGGGATTATTGGTGAGATGGAAACGAAGCTTCAATTATGATATGATAATCAAGTGAGAGTAAAAAATTGTCCAGTTGATCAAACGACAATATGTAGCCAAGCCAAGCTGATTTTTGAGAGGCTAAAAGTAGAAGCTGGAGAAGTGGCCAAAGAAGAAAATTTCGTGGCCAGTAATGGTTGGTTCATCCGATTTAAAAATTGTTGTAACTGGCACAGCATCGTGGAGAAGTGGCAAGTGCTGATAAGGAGGCTACGTCTTCTTTTCCTGAGACACTTAAGGCTATTATCAAGGAAGGTAAGTATAGCAGTCAAACCATATTTAATGTAGACGAGACTGGCTTGTTCTGGAAAAAGATGCCTAAGAGAACTTTCATCGCAGTGAAGAAAAAATGGCAGTATATATGCCTTTCCCTCATGAATAGCGGCTTTCAAAGACTGGTTGACAGTAATGCTTCGTGGAAAGCCAGCTGGTGATTGCAAGTTAAAACCTCTTAATTTATTGCTCCGAAAATCCAAGAGCTCTAAAAAAAAAAAATCTAAAGCTGGCTTGCCAGTGATTTGGAAGTCAAATTCTAAAGCTTGGGTGACAGCTTCTATTTTTGGAGACTGGTTTGGTCACCACTTCGTACCTGGAGTTGAACATTATTGCCAGTTTAAAAAAATTCCGTTTAAAGTTATGCTCATTATTGATAATGCACCTGGTCACCCTCCTGCAACTTTAATTGATTTTGATCCATGTGTAAAAGTTGTTTTCTTGCCTCCAAATACAACCAGCTTACTTCAACCGATGGAGCAAGGAGTTTTCAAAGCGTATGATACATGGCATTCGTTTGCAAGTCTGAATGACTATGAGGCAAAATGAGCAACCGTCTGTTAAAGAGTTTTGGAAACAGTTTAATGTTTTAGATGCTGTGAGGATTATCGGAGATTGGGGTGAAATTTCTCAAAAGAAAACCTTGAATGGTGTCTGGAAAAAACTTTGTTCATCCTTATTTAAATGCAAAATGGAAATGTTGCCAGAAACTGATCAAGTTGCTGAGGCAATAGAAGAAGTTGTCAACCTTGCCAGGCAATTAGATTTAGAAGTCGACAGTGAAGATGTCAGCGAGCTGTTAGACTCACATAACGAGCTTACAATCGATGAGCTCATACAGATGCGTGAGCAAAGCGTTAGCGCTACTGAAGAGACCGAAACCTCAGATCCAGTTCTACCAGAAAAGCACATGACAATTGCAAAATTAACAGACGTTCTCAGCTTAATTAAGAAAGGTTTACAGATTTTGGAGGACATAGATTCTAACAAGGAACGAATTGTAGCCACAAGGCAAGGAATAAAAAAATGAAAACAAGAAAGATGCCATCAGACGAATCTGTTAGATTTTATGAAACCATCGACATCGAAATACCTTTCTTTTTTTATGTATGAAAAACTACAATTATGATTATATTTCTTAAAAAATATAGGTGTTTTTGTAAACCTTTGGTCCCAATTAATTAATATTTTGTATGTTTGTATATATAAATTACATGCAAAATTATACCCCGAGTTACACGAATTCGACTTACGTGGGTTTTGTTGGTCCCGCCTACCACGTAACTTTGGCGTTTTACTGTATAACTTGGATGTATTTTTTTTTTTAATTTAATTTTATTTTCAAATTGAGGTCATGCCAATAGAGTAACCATTGATCAAATCATACTCTGTGTGTATATACTCCAGATGATGACCTTATATGAAGGTCGAAACATCGGGAAATTAAAATAATTATTTATAACACAGTTTTAGAATCCATAATTTGTCTAAAATGAATGTATTATGTCTTCCATTTCTCAACTGGTTGTCATAATGTAAAAATATGATCTTGACAAACTATTTGGCCTGAAGAGAGCTTGTTCTTAGTTTCTCTTCCACACTTCTCATAAATCTTACCTGGAACATTTAATAGAAAAATTCATATGTAATTCTCATATTCAGCTTTATTCCCTTTGTTAGAGGTGGGAACCATAAGGGCCCTACTCCACAGTCATTGGAATTAGAACTCCTTACTTGGTCCTGAACTATGCAATGCAGACACTGCAAAACTTTTTACACCTCCATATTTGAGCATTTCTGGTTGAATATCGTCTACTTCAGCTGCCTTTCCATATTTTAGGTTTTTGATGGTGTTTTTTTTATCTAAAGTATTGATGTGTACTCCCATTTGCATTCCTCTTGAATATTTTCTGCTACTCTTCTGTCACTGCAGTTTTCGTGTTACTTTTTATCTTTTTTTTTTTTTTTTTTTAATCTTAGATGTCTTTAACAGTACTCTTTCCTCCAGTGGCAAAATATTCTGGAGGTTGTTGAAGAAGCTTGGAAATGGAGGAAAGAGTGCTGTAAAAGGAGTTAGAGATGATAAAGGTTACATGAAAACAGGAGAAAAAGATATCCTTGAAGTATAGAGTAATTACTTCGAAAAATTGCTAAATGAAACAAGCAGTGATGACAGCACAGTGGTAAAAAACACACAACAGGAATACATATCCATACTTGAAGTAGAAAAAGCCATCAAAGGCTTGAAATGTGGAAAGGCAGCAGGAGTAGATGATATTTGACCAGAAATGCTGAAATATGGTGGTATAAAAGGCTTACAGTGGCTGCACTTTATAGTTCAGAAAGCCTGGACAGAGGGACAATTTCCCAATGATTAGAGTAGAGCTCTAATAGTACCCATATATAAAAAGGGAAATAAAATGAATGTGAGAATTACAGAGGTCTTTCCCTACTGAGTGTCCTGGCAAGATCTATGCAAGCATACTTGAGAAATGGTTGAGAAGAATTGTGGAAGAAAAGCTTGTTGAAGAACAAGCTGGATTCAGGCCAAATAGAGGCTGTCAGGATCTGATCTTCACTTTACGACAAATAGTCGAGAAAGCATGGGAATATAACAAAGATCTGTATTTAAGTTTTGTCGATCTTGAAAAGGCATATGACAAGGTGCCAAGAGAGAAGGTATTCAATAAGCTACAGTTATATGGTCTCAATGGGGCATTATATCAAACAATACTTAGTCTGTATTTGAGTTGTAAGTCGGCAGTTAGAATTGAAGGAAGTACAGGAAGATGGGTTAATGTTAAATCTGGTGTGAGACAAGTATGTACATTATCCTCTCTGTTATTCATACAGGAAGATGGTTTAATGTTAAATCTGGTGTGAGACAAGGATGCACATTATCTTCTCTGTTATTCATTATCTATATGGATCACATTATGAAGGAAAGTGGTATTAAACATGATATCAGAATTGGAGATGTTAATGTCAGCTGTTTGCTTTATGCGGACGATGTTATACTTCTAAATAAATCTGCTACAAGTTTGCAAGAGTCCCTGTCTAAATTGAATAACTGTTGTAATAAGATATGGTATGAAGGTGAGCATGAAAAAGACAAAGACAATGAAAATAGGTAGAATTGTTGAAAATGTCAACTGTGTTATGAACGGGGAACCTGTGGAACAAGTAAAACATTTGAGCTACTTAGGCATGATTTTTAGTGAAGATGGTAAATTAAATATGGAAATAAACAACAGAATCAACAAAGCTGGTATGGTAGGAGGTCAATTGAATAAATTCATATGGAATAAGACAGAAATTAGTCGGAACACTAAATTAGCTGTATACAAGACAGTATTCAAACCCGTTTTAACTTATGGATCTGAGAGCTGGGTCAGAAGTAAAACACTTGACCAAAGACTAGATACTGCAGATATGAGAGTCCTGAGAAAGATTAGAGGCGTGAACAGATGGCAGCAATGGCAATATCATATTGAAAACGAAAATATTAGGAAAGAACTGGACATTGTCGGCATTCAGGAATGCATTAGCAGAGCTGATCTCACAAAATAGGTGAGGAAAGATTAGCAAAACAAGTGTTCTCTGCCAGGTTGGCAGGAAAACGACCCAGAGGGAGACCAAGATATAGGTGGATTGATACAGTACAATGTGCCTTAGACAATAGAAATATAAGATCTGATTATGATAATGTTGGAGTCTTGACAAGTGACAGACTGATTTGGAGGAAAATTGTAGATAGGAAGTTAGTAATGATGTAAATTTTTTCATGAAGTACTATCATATCCTGTACACCCTTTGAGGGTACATGTCAGGAATTTGATGATGATGATTTCCAATTTTCTGTATGCTTGTCTCCTGAACCGGTGTGAAGATATTGCTATCAACAGCAACTTGGTCTTCTCCCCTGTCAACTTGTGCACATCTTTATGTTGGAATGTGGTGTTAATAATTAGTACTCTATACCCTGAACAAAAATCCAGCTGGTTCTTACTATTATTATTAGTCTTTCCCTTTTGTCCAAATTTTCCAAACGTTTTCTATATGCTTGGTGTGATTCATTTCCTACTCTGGCTGGTTTTTGTCTGTAAGGTCCAGCTTTTCTGATTTCTTTGTCAGTTGCTTTCTCTAACGACTTGAAAAATTCTGCCATGTCTTCTTTAGGAGACCTTTCTGTGGGACCATAGTCACAAATAAGGTTCATCTCTTTTCCCATTTTGTTGACATTTTCCCAAATAATTACTTGAAATTGCCTTCCAAATCAACAAGTTTATCATCTTTGGTTAAATGCTATTGCTACTACTTCCTTTCCTGGATTATTTGCCCAAATATAACATCTTGCAATTATTATTTAGCAGGATCTTGCCTATTTCACTCTTCTTTGTGTCAGATAACAACCAGTTCTTTTGCAATTGATTTCCTTCTTGATGACATTCCTTATGTTGTTGGTTCCAATCTTCAATTCTGCTGATGTTGTGTTTGTTTTACCAGGCAATGCCGGTATGAAATCTCATGTTGTAAGTAACAACCAACTCACTGGAATTCGGTAGAACTCAGTGGATACCTACTGGGGTGCACCGAATGAAGGTGAGTGGTAATGGTATAGTAACTTAAACAGAATAAGAGAGAAAGGCTAGAAAAATGGGTGTTGCGGATAGGATGGGAGAAAAATGACCAACCATGATATCAATGTGAATTAATGCAGTTGTCTTGAAAGACTAAAATGTTAGATGTGACCATATTGGAGATCTAAGGAGTAACAGATCAATTTTGAAAAAAATGTTGGCAACAGGTTAGAAACGGTGTATGCTTGATGGCTGAATTATCTAATCCTTATCTCATGCAAGGTTTTAATGTACTGTGATTTTAGTAGTACATTATGGAAGTCATACTCCCTTTCATGGGTGTGGCCTTGCATAATAGCAACAAATTATTTATTTTGAAATTTGAAAGGAGAAAAAATCAAGTTTTCTTGGAACTGTTTCTTTTGCAGTTTGTTACATGAGGAATAATTATTTGTTTGCGATTTTTCTAGGCTGCTGGTATTCATAGAAGAGAAGCTAAAACAATAGGGATTGCTGTCGATTACCGTCGAAGAAATAAAAGTGTCGAATCTCTTCAACAAAATGTTCAGCGTCTCAAAGAGTACAAGTCTAAATTAATAATATTTCCACGTCGCATGTCTAAGCCAAAGAAAGGAGATGCTTCAGTAAGTATTGTTAATTATAATTTTCATTTCAGTTTTTAAACACATTTTAATATATATATATATAATGTAAATTATGTGACTTAGTTGAATAAAAGTGTGTGGGGAAATTATGAACATTTGAAATGATTACTTGTTAAAATGCCAACAAGTAGATAAGCTTATACGTTGGTTAGACATACTTCTAATTTTGTAGGAAATGACCACATAAACTAAATTATTAATTATAAAAACTTTAACTGCCTATATTTCAGCAATGTTACATTGCCATCTTCAGGATCATAAAACTGATATGTGCACACAGGCACTCACACTAAGCAAATAAGGCTGAAAAAGGCAACTGAAGTAAGTCTTAGAGTCCTAAAAGGTGCCCCTAGTGGGCTAAATTGGGTTGTCTTGGCCATTGGTCTGATGATCTTATAATGTAAGCTTCTGAAATTTGGGGCAGTCTCATGTACCCAAATTTGTTGAGGTTTGAGAAGTTTTTCAGAGCTGAGGCTAATTCAAGGAATAATCTTTTGTACTTGGGGTGCTTAAGGGTCAAAGCTGTATAACTGAGAGGAGACCTCCACATAGCCTTTAAAGGAATGCGGAGAACTGACTTAATGTCCAATCCTCACCTTCTTGTGGTGCACCCTGTTGGGTATCTACTTGGATACTGAACGGACAAGGATGGGCTGGCAATTTGTTATTTAGCCGATCAAATTGTATTCTTATTGGTTAAACCAAAATATAGAATGATGGTACAACATGACAAAATTTCATGCCGGCTGGGGCGTCGCCCGGTTAAACAAGGTCCCTTTGTTTTCGCCAGGGAACCAGGGCGAACAGCGAAAAGTCAGCTACTGGAACAAATCTGAAAATAAACCCCAACTCAACATCACCAGAGTTAAAGATCGGTACTATCAATGTAAGAAGCCTGAATGGCAAAGAAATGGAGCTAGCTGAGGAATTAGATAAGTACCAGATCGACATAATAGGGGTGACTGAAACAATCATCATCATCAATTCCTGCCATGTACCCTCAAGGGGTGTACAGGATATGATAGTATTACATGAAAAAAATTACATCATTATTAATTTCCTATCTACAATTTTCCTCCAAATCAGTCTGTTACTTGTCAACACTCCAATATGATCAGATCTTATATTTCTATCGTCTAAAGCACTTTGTACCGTATCAATCCACCTATATCTTGGTCTTCCTCTCAGTCGTTTTCCTGCCAACCTGGCAGAGAACACTTGTTTTGCTAATCTTTCCTTGCCCATTCTGTTTAAGTGACCATACCACCTGAGATTAGCTCTGCTAACGCATTCCTGGATGCTGACAATGTCAAGTTCTTTCCTAATATCCTCGTTTTTAATATGACACTGCCATTGATGCCATCTGTTCACGCCTATAATCTTTCTCAGGACTCTCATATCTGCAGTCTCTAGTCTTTGGTCAAGTGTTTTACTTCTGACCCAGCTCTCAGATCCACAAGTTAAAACTGGTTTGAACACTGTCTTGTATACAGCTAATTTAGTGTTCCGACTAATTTCTCTCTTATTCCATATGAATTTATTCAGTTGACTTCCCACCATACCAGCTTTGCTGATTCTGTTGTCTATTTCTATATTTAATTTACCATCTTCAGTAAAAATCGTGCCTAAATAGCTGAAATGTTTTACTTGTTCCACAGGTTCTCAATTCACAACACAGTTGACATTTTCAATGATTCTGCCTATTTTCATTGTCTTTGTCTTTTTATTGCTGACCTTCATACCATATCTATTACAAGAGCTATTCAATTTAGTCAGAGAATCTTGCAGACTTGTAGCAGATTTATTTAGAAGTATAACATCATCCGCATAAAGCAAAGAGCTGACATTAACATCTCCAATTTTGATATCATGTTTAATACCACTTTCTTTCATAATGTGATCCATATATATAATGAATAACATAGGGGATAATGTACATCCTTGTCTCACACCAGATTTAACATTAAACCATCTTCCTGTACTTCCTTCAATTCGAACTGCTGACTTACAACTCAAATAAAGACTAAGTATTGCTTGATATAATGCCCCATTGACACCATATAACTGCAGCTTATTGAATAGCTTCTCTCTTGGCACCTTGTCATATGCCTTTTCCAGATCGACAAAACTTAAATACAGATCTTTGTTATATTCCCATGCTTTCTCGACTATTTGTCGTAAAGTGAAAATCTGATCCTGACAGCCTCTATTTGGCCTGAATCCAGCTTGTTCTTCACCAAGCTTTTCTTCCACAATTCTTCTCAACCGTTTCTCAAGTATACTTGCATAGATCTTGCCAGGAACACTAAGCAGGGAAATACCTCTGTAATTCTCACATGCAGTTTTATTTCCCTTTTTATATATGGGTACTATGAGAGCTCTACTCCAATCATCGGGAATTTGTCCCTCTGCCCAGGCTTTCTGAACTATGCAGTGCAGCCACTGTAAGACTCTTATACCACCATACTTCAGCATTTCTGGTCGAATATCATCTACTCCTGCTGCCTTTCCACATTTCAAGCCTTTGATGGCTTTTTCTACTTCAAGTATGGATATGTATTCCTGACTGCATGCCTGGTCAGTGTTTTTTACCACTGTGCTGTTATCACTGCTTGTTTCATTTAGCAGTTTTTCAAAGTAATTACTCCATACTTCAAGGATATCTTTTTCTCCCATTTTCATGTCACCTTTATCATCTCTAATTCCTTTTATAGCACTCTTTCCTCCATTCTTAAGCTTCTTCAACAACC
The DNA here is from genome assembly GCF_054136105.1 of Typopeltis vanoorti. Classification (NCBI taxonomy): domain Eukaryota; kingdom Metazoa; phylum Arthropoda; class Arachnida; order Uropygi; family Thelyphonidae; genus Typopeltis; species Typopeltis vanoorti. Next base: position 88,479,224 of record NC_143566.1, read on the forward strand.
TCCAGAATATTTTGCCACCTTCTTGATATTTATTTTCTATATTCTTGCCAAAGTCCTCCCATGACTTTTGTTTAGCTAGTTTTACAGAGTGTTTAGCATTCTTGCATTTGTCTCTATATTCTCTAAGAGCACAAGCTGACTTATTTGACAGGAACTTTTGGTATGCTTTCTTCTTTTCCTTCACTGCCTCTTTAACCTCCTGTGTCCACCAAGGAGTTCTGATTTTTTTATCCTTACAACCTCACCACATGCCTCTCTGGCAGAATCAATCAATGTTTTCTTCAGAGTTTGCCACTGAATCTCCAAGGTTTGATTCCTGTTCTCAAACTCTTTCATTTTTTCTTCAATCATGTTTGTGTATTTTAGTCTACAGTTCACATCTGAGAGCTGCTCAACTTTTATTCGCTTTAAAACTTTCTTACATGTTATTCTTTTCAATATGAAATTCAATTTTATCCTGCTCAAGACTAAATAGTGATCACTTCCAATTTCAAATCCTCTGTACACTCTGGTGTCCTGCACCAGGGAGAAAACATCACTATCAACAATAACATAGTCAATGAGACTTTTCTTATTCCTAGCCTCTTCTCTCCATGTGAATTTGTGCACATTTTTATGTTGGAACATGGTGTTAGTAATAACCAGTCCATGTCCTGAGCAGAAATCCAACAGATATTTGTCATTATTATTAGCTTTGCTCTTTTCTCCAAATTTTCCCAAAATATTTTTGTATGTCTCACAATCATTTCCTACTTTGCTATTTAGATCCCCAACAAGGACCAACTTTTCATTTTTCATTGTGTCAGTTGCTTTTTCTAAAGCCTCAAAAAATTCCTCCACTTCTACCTTAGTAGAACCTTCTGTGGGACCATAGGCACAAATAAGTCTCATTGTCTAGTTCCCCATTCTCATATTTGCCCACATTACTCTACTTGAGACTGACTGCCATTCAAGAAGATTAGCCTCGTATTTTGTGTTGAATACTATAGCTACTCCTTCTTTTCTTGATTGTCATTGCCTGAATATAACATTTTGTATTTATTGCTCAGAAAGATCTCACCAGTTTTGGTCTTTTTTGTTTCAGTCACCCCTATTATGTCGATCTGATACTTATCTAATTCCTCAGCTAGCTCCATTTCTTTGCCATTCAGGCTTCTTACGTTGATTGTACCGATCTTTAACTCTGGTGATGTTGAGTTGGGGTTTGTTTTCAGATTTGTTCCAGTAGCTGACTTTTCGCTGTTCGCCCTGGTTCCGTGGCGAAAACAACGGGGGCCTTGTTTAACCGGGCGACGCCTCAGCCGGCATGAAATTTTGTCATGTTGTACCATCATTCTATATTTTGGTTTAACCAATAAGAATACAATTTGGTTGGCTAAATCCCAAATTGCCAGCCCATCCTCGTCCGTTCAGTATCCAAGTAGATACCCAACAGGGTGCACCACGAGAAGGTGAGGATTGGACATTAGGTCAGAAGCTCTGGTCGGTTCTCCGCATTCCTTTAAAGGCTATGTGGAGGTCTCCTCTCAGTTATACAGCTTTGACCCTTAAGCACCCCGTGACTGAAACAAGAAAGACCAAAACTGGTGAGATCGTTCTAAGCAATAAATACAAAATGTTATATTCAGGCAATGACAATCAAGAAAAGAAGGAGTAGCCATAGTATTCAACACAAAATACGAGGCTAATCTTCTTGAATGGCAGTCAGTCTCAAGTAGAGTAATGTGGGCAAATATGAGAATGGGGAACTAGACAATGAGACTTATTTGTGCCTATGGTCCCACAGAAGGTTCTACTAAGGTAGAAGTGGAGGAATTTTTTGAGGCTTTAGAAAAAGCAACTGACAAAAAAAAAAAAAAATCAAAAGTTGGTCCTTGTTGGGGATCTAAATAGCAGAGTAGGAAATGATTGGGAGACACAAAAATATTTTGGGAAAATTTGGAAAAAAGAGCAAAGCTAATAATAATGGCAAATATCTGTTGGATTTCTGCTCAGGACATGGACTGGTTATTACTAACACCATGTTCCAACATAAAAATGTGCACAAATTCACATGGAGAGAAGAGGCTAGGAATAAGAAAAGTCTCATTGACTATGTTATTGTTGATAGTGATGTTTTCTCCCTGGTGCAGGACACCAGAGTGTACAGAGGATTTGAAATTAGAAGTGATCACTATTTAGTCTTGAGCAGGATAAAATTGAATTTCACATTGAAAAGAATAACATGTAAGAAAGTTTTAAAGCGAATAAAAGTTGAGCAGCTCTCAGATGTTAACTGTAGACTAAAATACACAAACATGATTGAAGAAAAAATGAAAGAGTTTGAGAACAGGAATCAAACCTTGGAGATTCAGTGGCAAACTCTGAAGAAAACATTGATTGATTCAGCAAGAGAGGCATGTGGTGAGGTTGTCTGTAAGGATAAAAAAATCAGAACTCCCTGGTGGACACAGGAAGTTAAAGAGGCAGTGAAGGAAAAGAAAAAAGCATACCAAAAGTTCCTGTCAAATAAGTCAGCTTCTTAGAGAATATAGAGACAAACGCAAGAATGCTAAACACTGTGTAAAACTAGCTAATCAAAAGTCATCGGAGGACTTTGGCAAGAATATAGAAAATAAATATCAAGAAGGTGGCAAAATATTCTGGAGGTTGTTGAAGAAGCTTAGGAATGGAGGAAAGAGTGCTGTAAAAGGAGTCAGAGATGATAAAGGTGACATGAAAACAGGAGAAAAAGATATCCTTGAAGTATGCAGTAATTACTTTGAAAAACTGCTAAATGAAACAAGCAGTGATGACAGCATAGTGGTAAAAAACACTGATCAGACATGCCGTCAGGAATACATATCCATACTTGAAGTAGAAAAAGCCATCAAAGGCTTGAAATGTGGAAAGGCAGCAGGAGTAGATGATATTCGACCAGAAATGCTGAAGTATGGTGGTGTGAGAGTCTTACAGTGGCTGCACTGCATAGTTCAGAAGGCCTGGACAGAGGGACGAATTCCCGATGATTGGAGTAGAGCTCTCATAGTACCCATATAGAAAAAGGGAAATAAAACTGCATGTGAGAATTACAGAGGTATTACAAGTCTGCAAGATTCTCTGACTAAATTGAATAGCTGTTGTAATAGATATGGTATGAAGGTCAGCAATAAAAAGACAAAGACAATGAAAATAGGCAGAATCATTGAAAATGTCAACTGTGTTGTGAATGGAGAACCTGTGGAACAAGTAAAACATTTCAGCTATTTAGGCACAATTTTTATTGAAGATGGTAAATTAAATATAGAAATAGACAACAGAATCAGCAAAGCTGGTATGGTGGGAAGTCAATTGAATAAACTCATATGGAATAAGAGAGAAATTAGTTGGAACACTAAATTAGCTGTATACAAGACAGTGTTCAAATCAGTTTTAACTTATGGATCTGAGAACTGGGTCAGAAGTAAAACACTTGACCAAAGACTAGAGACCACAGATATGAGAGTCCTGAGAAAGATTAGAGGCATGAACAGATGGCATCAATGGCAGTATCATATTAAAAATGAGGATATTAGGAAAGAACTTGACATTGTCAGCATCGAGGAATGCATTAGCAGAGCTAATCTCAGGTGGTATGGTCACTTAAACAGAATGGGCGAGGAAAGATTACCAAACAAGTGTTCTCTGCCAGGTTGGCAGGAAAACGACCCAGAGGAAGACCAAGATATAGGTTGATTGATATGGTACAAAGTGCCTTAGACGATAGAAATATAAGATTTGATAATGTTTTAGTCTTGACAAGTAACAGACTGATTTGGAGGAAAATTAGATAGGAAATTAATAATGATGTAATTTTTTTCATGTAGTACTATCATATCCTGTACACCCCTTGAGGGTACATTTGATGATGATCTTTTGTACTTGCTGCAGTATAATAAAGTGCCCTTTTTCATAGTATTCTGTGGTGGGTGCCCATTGCATGGTCAGTAAGTCCTGAGTGGCTGTATTGGTGGAACTGGATGTAATCCTTGTTCGGATATCCTGATATTGGCTGTAGTAGGACAGTTTGCAACTGAAAGGGACTGTATACTCCAGGTAGATCTAGAAGTGGTTGGTCTTTGGTGGAGCAGATAACAGATGCCAGTTGCATGCTAAATAAAGTTTTCTTTGAAGTGGGTCGAGTTTTTTGTGTAAAGGTGTGTTGCAGTATATTGTGTGAGCACTTTGGTTAATTTTTGTGTGAGAGAATCAATGCCATCCACAATGGGACGTAATGGTACATTTTGTTAATGAGTTTTTTGGTAGTCCATATGTGCATGTGTGTGCGGGGGGGGGGGGGGGGGTTGCATATCGCTGTTTTGTGATCCCTGAAGGTTGCAGTGTAACATTGCTGAAATATAGGTAGTTATTAATTAATGTTTTTATAATTAATAATTTAGTTTACATTGTCATTTCCTAAAAATTAGTTTTGGTTGTTACTGAAACTTTACTAATGCGATGTATCAACATTAATTTGTATTGTACAAATAAAAATTGATATTGATTGTTGTTATTATTTTGATAGTAATATTTTGAAACTAGTTCATGAGAGTGTAGATTTAAAATGTTGGTTGCTCTCCATTTACCAGTAGAAAAAATTTGAGTAGAATGTGCAAGAATACTCTATATATATATAAAATGATAAGCCTTTTTATGTCACGTTTTTTGAAACTCAGGGACTACTCTGAGTGGATATGGGACGTAGCTCCCCCAGTATATATATAATACATTTAAAAAAAAAAAAGTGTTGAACAATTTTGATATATGAACATTGAATTCCTGACATTTACCCTGGGAGGGAGTTAATGGGATATGAAAAAGTTGCATCATTACTAACTTCTCTTGACAATTTTCCTGAAAATTAATTTATCTATCAGGTGTCCAATATTATTAGATCATTTATTTCTGCCTCCTGAGGCACTTTACTATATCAGTCCACCTAGTCCTTTGTCTTCTTGTGAGTTTTTTCTGCAGAGAACACTTTCCTTCTCCCATTCTGTTTGTGACCATACAACCTGAGATTTGCTCTGCTTCCAAATTCTTGAATGATAAGTGCCATGTTCTTTCCTAATATCCTCGTTTAATATGATACTACTTGATGCCATCTGTGGTTTTCTGTCTTTGAACATGTGTTTTTATTTCTAACCCAGGTCTCAAGCATGTAAATTAAAATTGGTTTGAACAGTCTTGTATATCACTAGTTCAGTGTTTTTACTAATTTCTCTCATTCCATATAAATTTATTTAGTTGACTTCCAATACCATACCAGCTTTAATTCTGTTGTCTATTTCTATGCTTTACTTGTCTGTGGATTTTCCATTCAGGATGTGCAGTCGATGTTTACAGTGCTTCTGCTTATTTTCATTGTCTTTATATTATTATTAAGGGAGACCTGCAGGGAGTTAGAGACTTGTCGGGGGATGCCACATACTACACACACACACCAGCTATCATTCTTATTCTTGAATTCATTCACACTGCTTGCACTCGCAACATCCAATGGCAATCCATTCCAATCACACACCACCCTCTAAGAGAAAAATCTAGCCCTCACACCCTTCTTGGCAGGCCTTCATTCTCAGCTTCCAAGGATGCCCTCTCGTCCTTTCCCCATCCTCCATAAATTGAAAAATTCCATCAATTGAAATACTGTATGACCCTTTCAGAAGTTTGTAAGTCTCAATCATATCACCCTTCTTTCTCCTGTTTGCTAATGTCTGCAGTCTACAAATTCTCAATCTGTCTTCATAATCAGTATGCCACAATCCTGATATCATTTTTAACACTCTCCTTTGTATTCTCTCCAATATATCAGAATTACAATGGAAATTAGGAGACCAGACCTGCACACAATAGTCCAAGTGAGGTCTTATCAAGGCCTTGTAAAGAGGCAAAATAACATCCTTATCTTTACATGTGAACGTTCGTTTCAGCATTGCAATTATCTTTTGAGTTGTATTGCAATCTTTGCCACATGGTCCCTAAACTTCAACTTCCTATCTATTAACACTACAAGATCCCTGCCTAATCCCCCAAATATAATACAACATTGGATATCTAATCATGCCAAAGTAACTTTACATTTACTAACATATATATCTGTCAGTCAGCCATCCTCTTATGTATGCTAATATTGTATAACCCAAACCCATTTTCTCCAATTTATGCTGTATTCTGTCAAAAGCCTTAGCAAAATCCAAAAGTATCATGGTGTATCCATTCCCCTTGTCTAGTTCAATGGTAACATTGCTATAGAATGTGAGCAAGTTGCTAAAACATGACCTTCCCTTAGTAAATCCATGTTGCTCATCTCATTGCAAAGTAGAGATTCACTGTCAACTCATTTCTGAATGCAGGCCCTAACCAATTTTTCCAAAATCTTGGAAAAATTGCTTGAAAATCTTCACCATCACTCCTGAGATACTAATTGCTCTATAGTTGGAAACATCGGTCTTTACACTACCCTTGTGCAATGGAATTACCATACATTCCTTCCATTCCTGCAGAATCTTCCCTGTTCTGAGACTCATATTAAACATCCTGGTCAAAGGAATTGCCAGTTCAGCTGAACACTCTTTTAGCACACGTGCTGATATTTCATCAATCCCTATTGCTGAATTCTTATTCAGTTTGTGCAACAGCTCTAATACCTCAGCCTCGCACACCTGCGTTTCTTCATTTAGTGAAGAGGTAACAGTGAGCTCAATGTTGCGTTTACCAGGTTGATAGCTTTTAACGAAATGGGCACTCATTAACTGAACAACCTCTTCTGTATCTGTAACCCTCACGCCATCTGGATTTAGAAGTTATTCTTTCATATTCATTCTTTCTTTTACTTGCAGCATATCAATAGAATTCTTGTGGGTCTTTAGCATGCACAACCAGTTTCTTTTCATAATCAGACTTTGCTTTCCATACAACAGTTGTGACTGTACTAGCCTGCTGCTTATAACATTCATAATGGACGTCATCCTTATGCAAGCGGTATTCCTTCCGCATCGTCCTTTTCTTATGAATCTCTTTCTTAATAAGATTACACATTCATTTTACTCCTACTCTATTTATTCTTTGAACTCTCGGAACACATTCTGATATCACATCATTTAAGTATTGTTTAAATGCTTCCCATGCACTGTTAATATTCTTTCCGTCCGGCAACTGATCCCATTCCACTGAACTCAGTTTGTCATAATTTCGTCCTTTGTAGTTCAGCATGTAACCTTTTCTGAATGGAACGTTCGTAAACTTAGTCACTTCCCAAGTGAATACCGCATGGTCACTGTCACCAACTGGAGGCAGAATAGTTACGTCTTTAACTGATACTCCCTCTGACACTATAATCAAATCTAACACTCTTTGACCTCAAATTCCTTCTGTCACATTCTGCTTGAGGAAGTTGTCCCGCAACAGCTTAATAAATGCATTTTCATTTTCTCATGAGATTCTACTGCTACCCAATCAATATTTGGATAATTAAAGTCTCCCATTATGATTACTCTTTTCGTGCTCATCTTTTCTATATGGTGATGCATTTCTTCATCACCAGCAACCGATCCACCAGGTCTGTAACAACACCCCGCTATGTAATTTGTCTCGTTAGATTCCATCTCACACCAGATGGCTTCAAACTCGCTGCCATGTGAAATATTGTTAGTAGTATTACTACATTCATAGATCTCAACTTTTTTATTGTTGCTTTTTATATCAGATGGGGGCTCCGCCCCCTGGTGCCTACGGCGACCCCCCCCCCCCCCATATTCCATACTGGTAGGCCAGTTCTCCTTGAATTCTGATGACTCGAAAGGGGATTCCTGGGGAAGGGATATATATATATATACCTTCCCCCAAAAGTGTGTGTGTGTGTGTGTGTCAGATATTCTGAAAGTATACATGTATTCTGGAGAGTTCAAAACAAATAAAAATCAATGATTGAAAAAGTTTAACTTAGCTGGAAATATCACATTTCAAAACATAATATGCATCAGATCCTTGGTGAATGCTGACCAGGCTTGTGTGATGCTTTTTACGGTTTTTGTTTTATTGAGTTGGTGTGCATGCATTTTTGAAACTTCCTTGCTTTGCTTACAGAGGTTACTGTATGTAGACATTTGACAGAACAACTGAAAGAACTTGCAGGACTACCTGAATGTCTTACATCCACACATTCTTGAACTCAAATGACAGGACTCTTCCATTTCTGGACATACTCATAGAAGTTTTTGAAGAGAAACTTAATCATTGTATAGAAAGCCTTCCACATCGGAAGATAACCTACCACTACCACATCCTTCAAAAACTAGGAATGATTAAAATGCCAAGAGATAGAACATTCAACATGAAATATGAAGATAAACTTCTTGATTGGAAGGCAGTTTCAAGGTTATGTGGGAAAACTTCAAAATGGAGAAATGGACAGTGAAACTTATTTGTGTTCTCCTAAGGAAGAAGTGGAGGAGTTTTTTTCAAGAACATTGGAGCAGACAGCTTATACAAAGAAAATGGGAAAAGTGGTACTTGTTGGAGATCTAAATAGCAGAATAGAAAGTGAATCCCACCAACCATACAGAGGAAAATTTGGAGAAAAGAGCAAGACAAATAATAATGGTATCTGCTGGATTTCTGCTTAGGATAGTTGTTATTAACACCATGTTCTGGCATAAAGATATATATACAAGTTCGCATGGAGATAAGACATGAGAAATAAGAAAAACCTCATTCGCTATGTTGTTGATAAGTGATGTCTTTATGCTGGTTCAGGATACAAGAATGTATAGAGGATTTGAAATTGGAAGTGACCATCTCTTAGTTTTAAGTAGGATAAAAATGAATATCATATTGAAAAGAACAGAATGTAAAAAAAAAAATTTAAAAAAATTTTTTTTTTTAAGAATTAAAATTGAGAAGTTTTTACACATAAACTATAGACTCAACTATACAAACATTATTGAAGAAAAAATACATCCATTGCTAAAACTATTTTTCAGACCATTGAGTCCATTCCAGCTTTGGTAATAGCTTATCATAGAAATATGTAGTCTTTTATATCAGAACTCTCAAGAATTTTGACATAAACATAAAAATCTCTGCAGCTCATGCATGTGTATACTGAGATTCTTTAATACTGTCACTTCTCAATTTTTTTTGAAAATCTTATATTTTTCTTAGGCTGAAGAAACCAAGATGGCTACACAGTTGGCTGGTGTTGTTATGCCAGTAACACAACCAATAAAGCGTGAAAAAGCCCGCATTCCAACAGAGGAAGAAAAGAAATTCAGTGCTTTTATTGCATTGCGTCAAGCACGAGCTCATGCTAGGCTATGGGGTAAAAGACAAAAGAAGGCAAAGGAAGCAGCAGAAAGCTTAGAAGTAGCGCCTAAGAAAGGTGCTGATTAGAGACTGATTTGACATGTAAATTTTTTTCCTGCCAATAAATGTTTGGTGAAAGAGATGCTTGTTAACATTTATTTTTTAATCTTTGTTTATTCATTTACACAATTAGCTTGTAGACAGCAGGGAATTCTACAGCCAATGTTTTTTTTCATACACGTCACACAGAACCAGTATTGTTTTATAATAATAATGACATGCCTAATATAGCTTTGAAGTGCTAAATAATGCCTTGGAATATTTAATATTAGATGACCTGAAGGATTAGGATAATGCAGGAACCCAAAACAAGTGGGAGATAAAAGTGGAGAAATGGTAAGATCTGACAGCAGATGTACTTGGGAATTTAACTTTGTGCTTTTAGCTCTTAATTTCACTCTTCTCTTCTATATACTTTCCTGGAATAATCATCTCTCTCTGGAAATACACTGCTCAAAATAATTAGAGGATGTTTTAGTTTTTGTTGGATAATTATAAATTTCTGCAAATGATTATAACTACTGGGTACTTTATACATGAATAAATATTTCTTATGGATAGGATGTAATTGATGAGATATTGTTTAAATAATCTATTTATTACAAATTTAACAAATTATACATTTTAGTGTGAAATAATTTTAACAAGAATATCCCCTAATTGTTTTGAGCAGTATAGATAACTCTCACTTATAGTAAACACTATTACCAATCAAAGCCATGAATATAATGCAGTGTTAAAAGAAATTCACTATAGCAAATTATCCACTCCACTCCACCAAGCTATTTCTGTGATCCCTATGTTTGCAGTGAGTCAACTGTAAGTTACCTACTGCTACAGCCCCTAAACAAGAACCATAAAATTAGCATTTTATTAAACAGCAGTCATGCCCTTTTCTGATGAGAGAGGCATGTAATTGTTGCTTAGCGAGTTCATCATTAAGCCCATACATATGACAAAGTATTATTATTACACTGATGTCTCCAGTGATTCATCATGGAGGGCAGTACTCTACACATCTTATCATCCCTCACCATTTATTTCTCCAAATGCACACAACACTACCAACAACGCCAGTATTTTTTCTCTGTGAATTATGTTCTTGTGGCTGATTTGCCTATACGTCGGGTGAAAACACCCAAGTTTCGAGGATAAAAAAAAAAAAAATCCTCCCACATGTGATCAGGTAACTCACTTTCAGTTGAAAAAAGCTCATATAAAGATTCCTCTCATCGCAACAAGAATCGAACCTGTGTTCAGTTGTTGCAACAAGAGGGATGGGGGCATATTATTGAAACTAATCAGAGATAGGTTAATTTTAAAAATTCACAGTGTAAATTATATGTTTCCCTCTCTGGTGGTCAAATACATGAACCATCTTGTGATATTTTTCAAGGGTATAAACATGAACAATTTTGTCTTTTGTCATACAATAATCCTACTCCCTTAACAGCAATTGTAGGGTGACCTTTGATTTCGCCCTCCTTCCAGTTGGTCTTTAGAATAGCAGATAACAGATGCTAACTTTCTAATTTTTTATATATATATATATTATTATTTGACACCTCCAGGGAGTCCAAGGACTCATCGAGGGAGGGTACATTACAACTCTGTCTCTACCACTCATTCCACCACCACTAGTATTTCTACAATCACAAACATCCATGGCGGGATTCGAACCTGCAGCCTTTTGGCTGAGAGCGGATATGCTATCCACTTGGCCAGCCAGGCCGAATGGATAGCATATCTTGGCCATGTTTCTCAGAAATGTCGTATATATGGAATGGTGATGGGTTTATTGTAATCTGCTTGGGGAGTAGGGGTGTGGCCATTGGCTAAAAAGGTGTTTTGATTCAGTAGCAAGTGCAGTTTATCCCATATTATTGGGATAGGGTGTATTTACGTGTGTTAGGGGCTAGATTTCTATAGACAAAAGCCATAGATTCATCTGGTTTTGTTACTAAGGGTGGGAAATGCAGATGTAACTTTCTGTAGTGAATTGGATTCTTGGATGTTGGCTGTTTTGAAACATTTCCAAAAGGAAGTTTGCCAGGGGTGGAGAAAAGTCCATGGTTGCATATAATTCTCATGTAGAATTATAAAACTAATAACCCAAGTTTGTGATGAACTGATATAGGGCTGAGATATTCTGCTTGGAATAGATCAAGGTGTCTTTGGTGGGATGTTCATGAATAAGGAGATGTAAAACTGGCTGTTACAGTACAGTAACGAGGGTATGAAGCGCCTGTGGCAAGTGTCTCACTTGTGCCTCCCTAACCCAAAAATTTTGAAAAATTTAAATGTAACAAGTTAAATTTTACTAGATGCAATATATTGAATACTTACTATTAACTCCATCAAAATGAGTTGCAGTATTTGTGTGTCTAAAGTGGTATATTGCCAAATTTAAAAATACAATATAAAATAGTGGATTTTATATCTTTTTATTTTTTGTGCCTGTGGCAGGCGCCTCTTTCACCACACCCTCGTTACAGCATTGGATTGTTATATGAAGAGGTTTTGCCAGTGATATGAGAAAGCTAGTTTGTGGGTGGGTCTATAATTGGGTGCAGTGATACATAATCTTTATGGTTTTTTGGAAGCCCATATATCAGAGAGGATGGATGATCTGGAATTGTAGGGTTTTAATTTGTTGGCCATCTCCATCAGCGAGGAAGTGACTATATATTTGGTTTGGTACATTTAAATTACTAAAAGGTGTAGATATGTGAACTGACTCATGTCTCATTAATCAGATATGAGCCATGTAAGAATGATTGGCAGGATATAAGGAGAAAAAGAACGAGTGCAAATACTTCCATTAAATACAAATGAATGAATTACTGATTTAGAGTTTATGTGTACATCCAATAATTTGCTGAGGTTAGACATGTATCATCAAATTTATGATGGGCGTTATGATGAGGGTGCTTAAGGGTCAAAGCTGTATAACTGAGAGGAGACCTCCACATAGCCTTTAAAGGAATGCGGAGAACCGACCAGGGCTTCTGACCTAATGTCCAATCCTCACCTTCTCGTGGTGCACCCTGTTGGGTATCTACTTTGATACTGAACGAACGAGGAAGGGCTGGCAATTTGGGATTTAGCCGACCAAATTGTTTTCTTATTGGTTAAACCAAAATAAAAAATGATGGTACAACATGACAAAATTTCATGCCGGCTGGGGCGTCGCCCGGTTAAACAAGGCCCCCGTTGTTTTCGCCAGGGAACCAGGGCGAACAGCGAAAAGTCAGCTACTGGAACAAATCTGAAAACAAACCCCAACTCAACATCACCAGAGTTAAAGATCGGAACTATCAACGTAAGAAGCCTGAATGGCAAAGAAATGGAGCTAGCTGAGGAATTAGATAAGTACCAGATTGACATAATAGGGGTGACTGAAACAAAAAAGACCAAAACTGGTGAGATCTTTCTGAGCAATAAATACAAAATGTTATATTCAGGCAATAACAATCAAGGAAAAGAAGGAGTAGCCATAGTATTCAACACAAAATACGAGGCTAATCTTCTTGAATGGCAGTCAGTCTCAAGTAGAGTAATGTGGGCAAATATGAGAATGGGGAACTGGACAATGAGACTTATTTGTGCCTATGGTCCCACAGAAGGTTCTACTAAGGTAGAAGTGGAGGAATTTTTTGAGGCTTTAGAAAAAGCAACTGACACAATGAAAAAGGAAAAGTTGGTCCTTGTTGGGGATCTAAATAGTAGAGTAGGAAATGATTGTGAGACATACAAAAATATTTTGGGAAAATTTGGAGAAAAGAGCAAAGCTAATAATAATGGCAAATATCTGTTGGATTTCTGCTCAGGACATGGACTGGTTATTACTAACACCATGTTCCAACATAAAAATGTGCACAAATTCACATGGAGAGAAGAGGCTAGGAATAAGAAAAGTCTCATTGACTATGTTATTGTTGATAGTGATGTTTTCTCCCTGGTGCAGGACACCAGAGTGTACAGAGGATTTGAAATTGGAAGTGATCACTATTTAGTCTTGAGCAGGATAAAATTGAATTTCATATTGAAAAGAATAACATGTAAGAAAGTTTTAAAGCGAATAAAAGTTGAGCAGCTCTCAGATGTAAACTGTAGACTAAAATACAGAAATATTATTGAAAAGAAAATGAAAGAGTTTGAGAACAGGAATCAAACCTTGGAGATTCAGTGGCAAACTCTGAAGGAAACATTGATTGATTCTGCCAGAGAGGCATGTGGTGAGGTTGTGTGCAAAGATAAAAAAAATCAGAACTCCCTGGTGGACACAGGAAGTTAAAGAGGCAGTGAAGGAAAAGAAGAAAGCATATCAAAAGTTCCTGGCAAATAAGTCAGCTTTTACTCTTACAGAATACAGAGACAAATGTAAGAAAGCTAAACAGTGTGTAAAACTAGCTAAACAAAAGTCATGGGAGGACTTTGGCAAGAATATAGAAAATAAATATCAAGAAGGTGGCAAAATATTCTGGAGGTTGTTGAAGAAGCTTAGGAATGGAGGAAAGAGTGCTGTAAAAGGAATTAGAGATGATAAAGGTGAAATGAAAACAGGAGAAAAAGATATCCTTGAAGTATGGAGTAATTACTTTGAAAAACTGCTAAATGAAACAAGCAGTGATGACAGCACAGTGATAAAAAACACTGACCAGGCATGCAGTCATGAATACATATCCATACTTGAAGTAGAAAAAGCCATCAAAGGCTTGAAATGTGGAAAGGCAGCAGGAGTAGATGATATTCGACCAGAAATGCTGAAGTATGGTGGTATAAGAGTCTTACAGTGGCTGCACTGCATAGTTCAGAAAGCCTGGACAGAAGGACGAATTCCCGATGATTGGAGTAGAGCTCTCATAGTACCCATATATAAAAAGGGAAATAAAACTGAATGTGAGAATTACAGAGGTATTTCCCTACTGAGTGTTCCTGGCAAGATCTATGCAAGTATACTTGAGAAACGGTTGAGAAGAATTGTGGAAGAAAAGCTTGGTGAAGAACAAGCTGGATTCAGGCCAAATAGAGGCTGTCAGGATCAGATCTTCACTTTACGACAAATAGTCGAGAAAGCATGGGAATATAACAAAGATCTGTATTTAAGTTTTGTCGATTTGGAAAAGGCATATGACAAGGTGCCAAGAGAGAAGCTATTCAATACGCTGCAGTTATATGGTGTCAATGGGGCATTATATCAAGCAATACTTACTCTTTATTTGAGTTGTGAGTCAGCAGTTAGAATTGAAGTACAGGAAGATGGTTTAATGTTAAATCTGGTGTGAGACAAGGATGTACATTATCCCCTCTGTTATTCATTATCTATATGGATCACATTATGAAGGAATGTGGTATTAAACCTGATATCAAAATTGGAGATGTTAATGTCAGCTCTTTGCTTTATGCGGATGATGTTATACTTCTAAATAAATCCGCTACAAGTCTGCAAGATTCTCTGACTAAATTGAATAGCTGTTGTAATAGATATGGTATGAAGGTCAGCAATAAAAAGACAAAGACAATGAAAATAGGCAGAATCATTGAAAATGTCAACTGTGTTGTGAATGGAGAACCTGTGGAACAAGTAAAACATTTCAGCTACTTAGGCACAATTTTTACTGAAGATGGTAAACTAAATATAGAAATAGACAACAGAATCAGCAAAGCTGGTATCGTGGGAAGTCAATTGAATAAATTCATATGGAATAAGAGAGAAATTAGTCGGAACACTAAATTAGCTGTATACAAGACTGTGTTCAAACCAATTTTAACTTATGGATCTGAGAGCTGGGTCAGAAGTAAAACACTTGACCAAAGACTAGAGACTGCAGATATGAGAGTCCTGAGAAAGATTAGAGGCGTGAACAGATGGCATCAATGGCAATATCATATTAAAAATGAGGATATTAGGAAAGAACTTGACATTGTCAGCATCCAGGAATGCGTTAGCAGAGCTAATCTCAGATGGTATGGTCACTTAAATAGAATGGGAGAGGAAAGATTAGCAAAACGTGTTCTCTGCCAGGTTGGCAGGAAAACGACCCAGAGGAAGACCAAGATATAGGTGGATTGATACGGTACAAAGTGCCTTAGACGATAGAAATATAAGATCTGATAATGTTGGAGTCTTGACAAGTAACAGACTGATTTGGAGGAAAATTGTAGATAGGAAGTTAGTAATGGTGTAATTTTTTCATGTAGTACTGTCATATCCTGTACACCCCTTGAGGGTACATGGCAGGAATTTGATGATGATGATGATGATGTAATTAAAAAAAAAAAAAAACTTACGAGGAGATGGAAAGAGATTTGTTTGTGAAATATAAATAACCAATAGCAGTCAGTGACTGTATACATTGGTATCTTTGTAAATAACTATAGGGAAGGTTTATCCAAATGGACAAACAATGTTGAGGTTGATTCGTGCAGGAATGCGTGTGTTTTAATGGAGCAGTAAATCATCTTGCATAGTTTGTTGTGCTTTTTATGTGTGTTTATTTCTATGCTTTATTTGTATTTCACTTTGTTTTCTAAAAATTTTATTTTATTCGCTAATGATCATTGTGCACTTTTTTACATCTGGGAGGAGACCTCCACATCACCTTTCAGGAACGTGGAGAACTGACCTAATGTCCAATTCTCACCTTCACGTGGTACACCCCAGTACTGAATGAACAAGGATGAGCTTGCAATTTGGGACTTAGCTGATTAAATTGTACTCTCTGGCTTAAACCACAAATGCATATATATACATAAATAATTTCTTTCTTTATGGAGACATTTTATTTTAAAACTCAGGAGTATCGCACTCCTGAGTGGCACACAAGCACTGATCTACATATCTGTTGGTTTCTTGCATCATGAATTCCATAAGGTCATCCATCAGTAAGAGATGCAGCACTGCAGATGGATTTTCTTATCAAGTGATAAAAGAAGCTCATCCTCTCTACTGTGTTACCTACCAGATTCCATTCATTTGCAGAAACTGAGTATTCACAGTTAGATACCTTATTCTCTAAAATATGTTCATCAGATTGAGGAACTACATTCTGAATATGAAAGTTGATTGCAATCATCAGAATTATCTGTTTGAGAATTCTGCCTTCACGCTTTTTTTTTTCTCATGGATATTAATAGTATCTTATCGGAGATTACCAGACAGTCCTCTTATAAATTTTATTTAGGAATAGATAGAATTTTACTCACTATATCTATTCATTCTGATGACTAGAATGAAATGTTCATGTAGTGTAAAACATCCCCCCCCCCAACAGACACCATACTAAAAAAATAGTTTTATATCACCAAATACAGTATAGAGACATTTGCTTTGTATACTATATTTAGTGACAGTATATAATTGGAGACAACTGAAATGAAGGTGATACAGCATAATGAAATCACCTCCCATCCCACACACCTACTGCAAGTGTGCAAGAAAAACAAGGTTTTATTGTACCACCAGACATAGTAACTAAATACATTGTCATAACATCCTTTCTAATTTTCAGTTGCAGAAAATTCATGGTAATGCCTGTTTCAGTGATTGGGTGCAATTACAAACAGTTTATAAAAAGCAAATGATGTGTGTATATATATAACAAATCCATTTCGATTGCATTTGAGATTTTCTATATTATTAAGCCAGTTCACAAATACTGTTTTATTAATAAAATTCTCTGAAAAAATTTCAACTCGCTTGCTGTATATATGGAAAATTTTATTAAAATGAACCTGCATGAAGTGAATTGATGAGATGAGTCCTTGGAGGTGTCACATAATAATAATAATAGTTCCTTTAGCATTTCAAATAACCCTCATATAACGTGGATGTTAGGTTCCATAGAAATGCCGCGTTATACGAGACATAGATCACATAGAAAAAGTAGGGTTGGGTTCCAAAATCATTTTTTTTATTAAATTATATAAACAACGACATATCCAACAAAAACTGTTTTTATTTAATTCAGGTAATTCATGTAAGTTAAAAAAAACAAACTATGACAAATACGTAGTATAAAATTATAAAAATTACAAATTGTACATAAATTTCATTGCACATAATGCATAAATGTTTTAGACACAATAAAATAAAGTGCATATTTTAATCGTCATCACTGTCTTCAGAAATAACATTTCGTAGATGTTCTTTAAGTGGCCAGAGGTCATCACCACTTGAAATCTCTTGGACATCATTTGTATAATTCTCATTGCATACTTCGGCTGGTTTAGTCATCAAGAAGTCAGTAATAAGACTTTGCTTTCCACTATGTTGCAATTTTTTATTAAGTTCATAATATGGCACTAAACAAATATCCAATTGTCTTGTGAATTTTCCAGAGCGATCATTATCCATAAAATAACTTTCTTGCCAAGTCCAATCCTGCTAATTTCTTTAAACTGAATTCTTTAATGGATTCACCACAATCGGAATCTTCGGCAGAACTTTCCCCGCTATTTGGTTCGACGCCATCTATTGTACCAGTTCCTCCTCATTTAAATCTGTTTCTCCATCAATTAATTCACTAATTTCGTTTTCAACCATATCGCAAAAGCCCTCTCCACCAAAAATGTGTGCGACGTTTATTATACGCCGTGGCTCGGCATCCACTGGGGGTACGAAATTTTGTTCCATTATGGCTTCAGGCCATATTTTTTTCCAGCAAGCATTCAGCGTAGAGGGTTGTAATTCCTTAATGGACAGAGAAATAATTTTTACACAATCAATATTAAAAACTTTTCACGCTTGAGGCAGTGTCATGTTTGGATTAGATTCCATTTTTTCCAAAATTAATTGAAATGTTCACCAAATATAATATGACTTAAATGTTGATATTATTCCTTGGTCGAGTGGTTGAATAAGTGAAGTAGTATTAGGCGCCAAAAAAGTTATTTTAATTTGTTTAAGTTAAGGGATATTACATCTCATATAGTTTCTTAGCCGAATAAGAAACTCAAAGAGTTTCATGCCGAATATAGTAAAAACTATATATATAAAGTTCGGCGATTCCAAGCGTAAGCAAATACCTGGATACTGCAGCACTGATCCCAAAGGGTAGTGCAAGCTGGGGCAACTCGTGGTAGAGGTGGAGCGAGCTCCGATCACTATTCTTGATATTTGCCCATAATGTGAACTTAGCTCCTAGGAACTGTATTTTTGTTCACATTATGAGAGAAGGTCACTACCCAGACCAGTTTCGACCTTTATTGAGGTCTCATCAGTGAGTAGCCAGACCTAGTTAATATCAAGTTTGTAGCGAACAGAGCTTGTACCCCTACTACGAGTATTGCCGTGAGGTGCTCTAATAAATTATTAGATATGTGAAGAGCCAAAGGCTTCAATTCGGCGACATATTGCTACAAACTTGATATTAACTAGGTCTGGCTACTCACTGATGAGACCTCAATAAAGGTCGAAACCGGTCTGGGTAGTGACCTTCTCTCATAATGTGAACAAAAATACAGTTCCTAGGAGCTAAGTTCACATTATGGGCAAATATCAAGAATAGTGATCGGAGCTCGCTCTACCACGAGTTGCCCCAGCTTGCACTACCCTTTGGGATCAGTGCTGCAGTATCCAGGTATTTGCTTACGCTTGGAATCGCCGAACTTTATATATATAGTTTTTACTATATTCGGCATGAAAATCTTTGAGTTTCTTATTCGGCTAAGAAACTATATGGGATGTAATATCCCTTAACTTAAACAAGTTATATGTCGCCGAATTGAAGCCTTTGGCTCTTCACATCTAATAAGTTATTTTAATATTCGAATGGCTTAAATTTGTTGGGTGGCCTGGTGCAGTTTAAAAGTGGCATTAAGATTATAATGATGTTGGATTCTATTAATTTTTTCTGATAACCATTTAATGTATGGGATAGCTATGGTTTTATTGTAATCTATATTATTTTTTGATGAAGTTTCATGAAGAACTTTATAGTGGTGATATGAGTATATATATTGGTCAATATATGTATATATTAACTGGTATGTATGTATAGGCTTGTGGTAAACAGTGATGCTAGTTTTCATTTCCCTAGGTTGGTGTGGCAGGAAGCTAACAATTTCATAAACTTAAACGCGTTACTTAGTTACTAGGTAACAGTGGGAAGCTGTTACCTATAAAGCTTCTGTTTTCATTTATTGTCTTATATTGGGATAAACATTAAACTTATGTTCCAGAATATTCTAAATACATAAATATTCTAAATACATAAACTTAATCAAAATGTTAGTAGTTGTAGTCCAAAATGCCACATCAGGAAACTGATGATACTGAACGTCATGAAATAATCTTTGATATTAATTTTTATAATAGAGAATACACTAAGATTGCTTTAATGACATTATCAAAATAGCAAATATATATATATATATACTGAGCATAACTGAATCTACAATTATTCAGAGACATCCAGGGAGTCAGGGACTCATTGAGGAAGGTGACACATTACCTGACCTGGCTTCTTAAATTCATTCATACTACTTGCACACACAAAAGCCAATGGCATTCATTCCCAACCTTTCAAGGATGCCCTCTGGTCCTTTTCCCATCCTTTATATAATTAAAAATTCCATCTACTAAAATACTGTACAACCCTTTCAGAAGTTTGTTAATCTCAATCATAGCACCCTTCTTTCTCATGTTTGCTAGGTGGCTGCAACATACAAATTCTCAATCTGTCTTCATCAGTATTCCATAATCCTGATATAATTTTTAATGTCCTCCTTTGCACTCTATCACGGAAACAAGACACCTGTGCACAATAGTCCAAGTGAGGTCATATCAAAGCCCTGTATTTGGGATGGTGGGGGGATTGAGAAAGCAAGAGAAATAGCCAGTTGGCTTTTGGTGAATAAAGTTTAAATCAATTTAAATTTCAGTTATTAATCCAAGTCTATGAAATTTGATTTATTAATTGAATTAAGAAGGATGTAGGTTTGCAGACTGAAATATTAAAGCATAGGATATAGCAGCTCTCTTTTATTATCAATTATCATACAGTCTAAATTTCTGAAAAAAGGAATGAATGCTGAAATGCTATCGGATTTCAACATTCATTTCGTGTACTGCTGCTTTTGCTATTAAGTTATGCACATGATTTACTTCTTCTTTGGTAAGTGTTTTTTCCATGTGTCTGTATATAATACGGTAACAGTGACTCTGTCGTCCTGTTTTAGGGTGACGAAAAGTATCGATTAATGAGACTTGTTCTACGATGTCACCTCCAATGTTACGTACAAGTTCGTAAAAGTTGTTCTCTTGAAATGACTCTGGAATCCAAAATGACATATCATTCCTTGCTTGAGGAAATACACTGATTGGCTATTAAAAAAAGAAAAAAGCATTAAAATCTAGGAAAAGTTATTATATAACTCTGGAAAAAGAACAGAAAAATATGCCACAAATGTAAAAAAACTGTAAACAGATTTAAATATGCTGTTAACTAAGCCATAAGACTGCAATGCAAATGAATAGCATTCAAAAAAAAAAAACTTCCAGCATATTAGCTTAATACATAATGTGAATATATACTTATTGAAATGAATGTTGATTACTATTAGATGGTGAACTCTCCATAACAAACCGCTGAAAGCTAAAGTCCTGAATTACTTATTACATATAGTGCTTATGTTACAACACTAATGTTAATGTCATGCAACAGCGAATTCAATGCACCAAACTTTCTGCTATGAATATTCAACAAACTATTTTTTGGTCCCTAGAATTTTACTACAGTAAAAGTTGACTAATGATCGTGTCTATGAAAAATTTAACATAATTTATCATTTAAAATGCCAAGGATAATATTGCAGTTATCTGGAATTACAAATAGTATCCAGATATGAAATTGGCTGTAGCCTTCTGTGATGTGAATTTGAAAGAAGAAAAACTGTTTCTTATGAGTTCTATTCTAGTTTGTGGCTAGAGAAATTTTTTCTAGGCACTATTTCAGTCTGTTCCCAAGTTAGATGATTTTTGGTGCAGGCAAGTAGGTTTTCTTTCCTATTTAACAATGCTAGTAGGGAAATAGACAGGATTTTAACCCTCAACTTAGTATAAATCAAGTATACAACTTACAAAAACTATTTCAGCTAATAATACCTAAATCTAAAAGAGTTCTGCCAAAGGGACAGGAGGTATTTTATTTTAATCTTAAAATGCATAGGAAACATAAGCACAGATGTTTTATAGCTTTTGATTTTCCCTTACAAATAAATATTAACTTTTCCAAGACAGAAGGAATAATTTGTTCAAAGTTGCCAATTATTTAAAAAGGGGATAGCCTGTAATGTTTCCTCTATGGTACAACAAGCTGTTATTAGGTAAAATGCAGATGATATATGAGGAAGTGGGTGTGTGGAAAGTTCTGATAAACACCTAGAACAGAAATGATATTAAAGCAACTTACATAACCACAAGAAAGAACATAAGTTACCTTCATAACTTGGCTATTAGTATGTTCTTTCTTGTGGTTAGTTGCTTTAATATAATTTTTGTTCTAGGTATTTATCAGAGCTTTCCAGACCTGTCCTCATACATAATATAATACAGTACTCTATTGAATCCCTTGCCCCCACACACGATTTCATTTTATAAAGAATGATAAAAGCGCCGAAAATAAGAAGAAAAAAAAAAAACTGCGAATCAAAATGCCACTATGGATGCATAAAACTTTTGCAGTATACAGATTAGTTTTGGTGACCATAATTTATTTTCCTATGTCATCATTATCATCAAATTCCTGCCATGTACCCTCAAGGGGTGTACAGGATATGACAGTACTACATGAAAAAATTACATCATTACTAACTTCCTATCTACAATTTTCCTCCAAATCAGTCTGTTACTTGTCAAGACTCCAACATTATCAGATCTTATATTTCTATCGTCTAAGACACTTTGTACTGTATCAATCCACCTATATCTTGGTCTTCCTCTGGGTCGTTTTCCTGCCAACCTGGCAGAGAACACCTGTTTTGCTAATCTTTCCTCTCCCATTCTATTTAAGTGACCATACCACCTGAGATTAGCTCTGCTAATGCATTCCTCGATGCTGACAATGTCAAGTTGTTTCCTAATATCCTCATTTTTAATATGATATTGCCATTGATGCCATCCGTTCACGCCTCTAATCTTTCTCAGGACTCTCATATCTACGGTCTCTAGTCTTTGGTCAAGTGTTTTACTTCTGACCCAGCTCTCAGATCCATAAGTTAAAACTGGTTTGAACACTGTCTTGTATACAGCTAATTTAGTGTTCTGACTAATTTCTTTCTTATTCCATATGAATTTATTCAATTGACTTCCCACCATACCAGCTTTGTTGATTCTGTTGTCTATTTCTATATTTAATTTACCATCTTCAGTAAAAATCTTGCCTAAGTAGCTGAAATGTTTTACTTGTTCCACAGGTTCTCCATTCACAACACAGTTAACATTTTCATTGTGTTTGTCTTTTTATTGCTGACCTTCATACCATATCTATTACAACAGCTATTCAATTTAGTCAGAGAATCTTGCAGACTTGTAGCGGATTTATTTAGAAGTATAACATCATCCGCATAAAGCAAAGAGCTGATATTAACATCTCAAATTTTGATATCAGGTTTAATACCACATTCCTTCATAATGTGATCCATATAGATAATGAATAACAGAGGGGATAATGTACATTCTTGTCTCACACCAGATTTAACATTAAACCATATTCCTGTACTTCCTTCAATTCTAACTGCTGACTTACAACTCAAATAAAGACTAAGTATTGCTTGATATAATGCCCCATTGACACCATATAACTGCAGCGTATTGAATAGCTTCTCTCTTGGCACCTTGTCATATGCCTTTTCCAAACTGACAAAACTTAAATACAGATCTTTGTTATATTCCCATGCTTTCTCGACTATTTATCGTAAAGTGAAGATCTGATCCTGACAGCCTCTATTTGGCCTGAATCCAGCTTGTTCTTCACCAAGCTTTTCTTCCACAATTCTTCTCAACCGTTTCTCAAGTATACTTGCATAGATCTTGCCAGGAACACTCAGTAGGGAAATACCTCTGTAATTCTCACATTCAGTTTTATTTCCCTTTTTATATATGGGTACTATGAGAGCTCTACTCCAATCATCGGGAATTCATCCCTCTGTCCAGGCTTTCTGAACTATGCAGTGCAGCCACTGTAAGACTCTTATACCACCATACTTCAGCATTTCTGGTCGAATATCATCTACTCCTGCTGCCTTTCCACATTTCAAGCCTTTGATGGCTTTTTCTACTTCAAGTATGGATATGTATTCCTGACTGCATGCCTGGTCAGTGTTTTTTATCACTGCTTGTTTCATTTAGCAGTTTTTCAAAGTAATTACTCCATACTTCAAGGATATCTCTTTCTCCTGTTTTCATGTCACCTTTATCATCTCTAATTCCTTTTACAGCACTCTTTCCTCCATTCCTAAGCTTCTTCAACAACCTCCAGAATATTTTGCCACCTTCTTGATATTTATTTTCTATATTCTTGCCAAAGTCCTCCCATGACTTTTGTTTAGCTAGTTTTACACACTCTTTAGCTTTCTTACATTTGTCTCTGTATTCTGTAAGAGTAAAAGCTGACTTATTTGCCAGAAACTTTTGATATGCTTTCTTCTTTTCCTTCACTGCCTCTTTAACTTCCTGTGTCCACCAGGGAGTTCTGATTTTTTTATCCTTGCACACAACCTCACCACATGCCTCTCTGGCAGAATCAATCAATGTTTTCTTCAGAGTTTGCCACTGAATCTCCAAGGTTTGATTCCTGTTCTCAAACTCTTTCATTTTCTTTTCAATAATCTTTCTGTATTTTAGTCTACAGTTCACATCTGAGAGCTGCTCAACTTTTATTCGCTTTAAAACTTTCTTATATGTTATTCTTTTCAATATGAAATTCAATTTTATCCTGCTCAACACTAAATAGTGATCACTTCCAATTTCAAATCCTTTGTACACTCTGGTGTCCTGCACCAGGGAGAAAACATCACTATCAACAATAACATAGTCAATGAGACTTTTCTTATTCCTAGCCTCTTCTCTCCATGTGAATTTGTGCTTTTCCTATGTTGTTTATATTAAATAAGTGAAAACTTCATCAGACATGAATGATTGTCTTGCAATTATTGTCACTAACAAATAAGAACTGGCAGTGGTTTCTGGACCAATGTTTCTCTTCTCATGGTGCACTCTATCACTAAGCATTCAGGGTACTGAACAAACAAGAATAGCATGACGATTCAGGATCTAGCAAAACAAAATATATGAAGATGATGGTGCAACATAAAACGCCATGCAGTTAAATAAGACATTGCTATTTTCACTAGAGAACTAATGGACACAGTTAAAAGTCAGCAACTAGAACCTCAAAACTCAAATGAAATTGTAGACAGAGATATCTATGATTTCTGTGCTTGTAGAAAATTTTTCGCTTGATTACATATAAAACTAAAAATGCTAAGAAATTATATTCTTGTTTAATCCTATATCCAACTGTAAGCAAACAAAGATTGTGTGTGAAGTTCCTTTATGGCTTGACTACTTGTATATAGAAGCTAATAACTTCACTGATATCATTAGCCTGCTTGTGAAGAAATTTCATGCATAAACTTTGTTTGCTAACCCTTGGATAAAGTGATTTAGTTTGAGTGCTGTGTACTTGTTACATTTATTTGTGCTCCATGTCTTAAAGCTTAAGGCTGTTAGAGGCTCAATGGAGTGAAACAGCACTGAGAAGGGATTAAAAATATTATTTAATTCTTTCAATATTTCATCTCAGCCACTGAGGTATCGTCAGGGAGCATAATATGAGACTTGTAACACACATACACAGGCAACATCTGTTGGCAGCCTATGATGTAAACTGGGATCTGGAAGTATTAGTTTTTTTTCCCATATTTTGAGAAGTTTAATGCAGCCATATTTGTTTAAATTAGACTGATTTCTGAGAGCAGCTGCAGATTCCCAAAATAGTCTTTCTCTTCTAAATTTGCTGCAATGGAGCATTGTAATCTTTTTTCAATTGATTTTATGGGCCATATCTAAAGCATAGTCTACAAGGCCTAATTGACCATTGTCATGACTGCAGATGTATTTTTTGTGTTCGTCCATGCAGATGTTGGCTGATCTTCCTGTCTGTTCACAGTAGGCAAAGTTGCAGGAACAGGGCACTTTCTATACTCTGGGCACAGAGAGAGAGAGGAGGGAGCTGATCTTTATTAGAACATAAGGGTAGCAAGTTTTCAGTGGGGCTTGAAGCTGTGCAGAGATTGTATTTCTTTAAGACTGGCTGTTTTTTTTCTGAAGTGACTTAAACATTTGGGATGATGATGGCATTACTAAAAGCTCTCGTATTTTCAAGTCTATGAAATTTGATTTGTTAATTGAATTAAGAAATGATGTAGGTTCGCAGACTGAAATATTAAAGCATAGGATATAGCAGATCTCTTTTATTATCAATTATCATACAGGTCAGAAGCCTTAAAACATACTCCAAACCTTAACAAGTATGGCTGTATAAATCTACCAAAGATTTGGGAGACAGTCATCTTAAGACCAAATTAATATTTATTACTTTTATTTTATTTCATTTCTTCAAACTTTCTAAGACTATCATTTGGACTACTATTTCAAAACTTTGATTTTTTTTTTTTTTTTTTTAAACCTAGATGGCACCATATTAGGACTAGTCTTGTGTTGCACGCTGCAATTACTTTTACTAGCCCCACTGTTACACCGGATTGTGGCTGTTGTGCATTTGTAACAAACTTTGTGTTGTGTGCTTGAAGATGCTGGATATAATACCAGCGAAATATTAGCTTTTAAGTTAATAAATAGTTATTTTCTTATCCATCTGTGTTCATATCAAACCATGAAATTTATTACAAAAATCTCTACTCATATATGTTCTACTAAAGATTAGCTCCCTCTTTTCTCTATGTCTGGGGTATATGAAGATCAGCCAATGTTCACATAGAAGAACACACACAAAAGCATCTGCAGCCATGACTATGGTCAACTGGAAAAAGACCATCATATTCCATCACAGTTAATTTAGAAGAGAAACACTATTTTGGGAATCTGCAGCTGGCTCTCAGAAATCAGCCTAATTTAAATAAATATGGTTGCATTAAATCCTCCAAAATATGGGCAATACTAATACTTCAAGATCCCAGTTTACATCCTAGGATGACAATAGGTGCCCACAGAGAGCGTCCCACCTGGTTAGGACTCATCTTTCGTCCACATGCTTCACTTAGTTTTGTGCTGCCTTTGTACGTGCGTTACAAGTGTAATATTATACTCCCTAATGATATCTCAGTGACTGAGACAAAATATTGGAAGAATTATAAATTAAAGATCCCAAGAAATTATATTCTTGGTTTCATCCTTTATCTAAGTGTAAGCAAAACAAAGTTTGTGTGTGAAGTCACTTCACAACTGGGCTACTTGCATACAGAGGCTTACAACTTAACATCGATTGCCTTAGTATCCCATTATCTTATTATCTTTATTATCATTATCTTAGTATCCAAGAGCGTGGTTGACAAGGGTGTTAGAGCTAGGTTCTTTACTTGGAGAGTGGTAAATGAGTGGAATAAGCTTCCAGAGTCTGTTGTGGGTGCTACGACTGTGAATGAGTTCAAGGCAAGGTATGATAGATACTGTGTGAATGTTGAATAGTTGTTCTTGACATGATGTTAGGGCCTCCCTCGATGAGTCTGTCGACTCCTTGGAGTTTCCCGGAACAATAATAATAATAATAATAATGCAATGTCCATATCCTTACAGACATATATTATGCTATGCATTATGGAAAAGGCCACTATCCAGACTAGTTTTGACCTTTATTGAGGTCTCATCAGGGGAGTCTGGCACAGAAGCGATACCAAGGTTGAAGTAATGCAGAAGTCATATTTCCATGTCAAAAATTTGCCATCACAGGAACTAGCATTCCATACAGCTTACTCCCTTTGCTCCACAAACTGAAAGACGAAATACATCAAATCAATTTTCTTAATAAATGATTGTAGCAAGTCTATTATTAATAAAGCCATAAAGAACTATAGGATTGCCTCCTTCAGTTTCTGAAGATTAAGTCAACTGTGTTGCCATTCCCTATATCAAAGACACTTCTAGATGATTGGTCTTCAAGTGGGTTTCTACCCTACTGCAAGATTTCCATGTTTTTGGCTTTTGCAAAGCACGAACTTTCTCTAATGGTCTTCTCTAGTGATTATCAGATGCTTTTTACATAAGGCCCATCTTACTTTGATCAAATTAAATTAGCTATTTAAAGCTGTGTGTTTTGAAAAAAACATTAAATATTACATTAAATTAAATACCATAAAGTTCAGGACACTGTTCTGGTCTTGTAGATCAACTTCCATCACTTATAACTGCAATTTTCTTTAGCAAAACAGTAAAATATACAAAAATCCTATAGAAAAGCTGTTTCATTATTTTATTTATTATTTTTCTTTCATATCCTCCATATACACAAGAAGTTAGTGTGGAGTTGGGATTTATTTGGAATTAACAGCTGGTCAGCTGAAAGATATTGTCTTCAGTGAAAAAGTATATTTTTTTTTTATAACACTCAGGAAGATGTGTTTAGTTTAGTGCCAAGAAAGGCTAAAGACAAGTGTCATTCCAAGAAGATCTGATCTAGACTGAATGTTATCAGAGATAAGGGAAAACCCATGGTGCTTTATGTGAATGTGAGTGTGTGTGGGAAGGGGGGGGGGAATTGTTTCAGAGAATTCATCATCCTGCTGCAGGATGTATAGAGATCAGTGTTTAGGGCACTTGAGCATTTCATAAGAGCAAGAATAAAAAGCACCCTCACTGACAAAAAACTATGAATAGAGTTTTAAGTCAGTGAGGAAGATGATGGATGATAACCCTGAGAACTGCCTACATATTAGAAGAGAAACATAAAAAGAAATTGCTCTATCATTACACTTAGCCCCCTCTATGCCAGATTCTGTCATGCCTTGGAAATGTCAGGGTGCAACAGCACAGGTTTCTCCAAACCTTTCCATGGTATGTGTCCAGAAGTGTGTGAAGTAAGAAAATCGACTGTAGATCTTGACTGGCAGAATCCATATTGGTGGTTATCAATTAGTTGACAGTTCTTCATGTGTTGAAGAAACTGACTGTTGGTGACCTTCTCCATTATTTTGGACGGTACTGAAGTGAAAGCAATAGGTTGATAGTTTGATACTCATCTTCATTATTTGGAATCAAATGAATATGAGCTTGCTTGTATGCTGTGGGGTGAATGCTAGTTGAATATAATATGGTGTAGATATGATAAACAACAGATATTAATAAAGGAGCACATTTCTTGAGCACAATTAGTGGAATACTATCTGGATCAGAAGCCTTTCTGATATCAAGGTTATTCAAGATTTCTCTGATGTCTTTCTGGCAGAAGGCTACAGGGGATATGAAGTTCCAGATATAGTTGGAGGTGAGTTACCTTGGTTATCTATGCAAGAGTTCAATGAGAAGAATGATGGAAGAGGACAATCTTTAGGCAATGATGCAATAGGAACATCTGAATGAGAGAGATGGAAACACAGACAGATGATCCTTTCCCATGAAGGAAAGGATCATCTGAACATTCTTTTAGCATATATATGCTGATATCTCAACTGGCTGTATTGTTGAACTGATATCTAGGTTATCTAACAGCTCTTGAACCTCATTCTCATCCACCTCAATTTCTTCATCCAATGTAATGGTAGCACATCTATTTGCTAAGATCTATCAATTAGGTGTATGTAATACACCTGATTGATAGATCTTAGCAAAGTGGGCACTCATTACTTGAACAATTTCAACTGCTTTTGACACAATGGTACTGTCTGCATTCACTAAAGTTATTTTCCACATTTACTTTTTCTATAACTTATAGCATAGCAGTTTAATTCTATTAGGCTGCCTTTAAACTGTACAGCCAATTTGTTTTCATACTCTGATTTAGCTTTCTGTACAACACTTATAACTTTTCTGGCCTTTGCTTTATACATAACTCCCACACACTCTTATTCTCAAGATATTCTTTCCACACCAACTTCAACCTGTGGATCTCTTGCTTAATAAGGTTGCACATTTATTCTACTTCTACACCATTTGTTATTCAAACTCTAGTGACACATTCAGATGTCTCAGTTAAGCACCTTTTCAAAGCTTCCCACATAGTGCTGATATCCTTCTCATTCAGTAACTGATGCCATTGGACTAAAGACAGCCATATTCTGAGACCCCCCCCTCTTCTGATGCTATGATCTCTTTGACGTCGAGTTCATTCTTTCGCAAACTGCTTGAGAAAGTTGTCTCGCAATGGCTCATTAAATTTTCCACACTTCTTATCATGAGATTTCTCTTCTACCCAATCAATGATTTGAGATAATTTAAATTATCCATAATGATTATCCACTTATTACCCATCAGGATAATTTGGCAATGCATTTCACTATTCCCAGCAGCTAAACCCCAGGTTTATAGCAATGCCCTATCATATATTTCATCCAATTAGCCCTGCTTCACACCAGACAGCCTCAACCTCACTACTACATTGGATATTATTACTATTATTGCTTTCATGCGTTTCTACCCAAACTGGAAACAAATCATCTGATATTCTTTCCTTCATTCAGGGTTTGCTGGAAAAAAACCTGACTTGAGGACTCTAAGTAATTATAATTTTTTATTTATTCATATGGAGTTCCCCCCATTCCTTAGGACTGGTTGAGCCCTCCTAAGGGGATTAAGTATGTATTTTATGACTGTAAATTTGTGTGTGTGTGTTCATGGGCCGGTTTGGCTGTTTGGAGGGACGAAAAACCCAAGTTTCCAGGTGAAAAAACCCTCTACCTCCATGAGACTGGCTAACTCACCTTTAGTCGAAAGATACCAAATAAAGGTTCCTCACATCATAGACGGGAATCGAACCCAGGTCTTTCCGACTAAAGGGCTGCGTCCATAATGAAATTGTCTAATATCATTAGTATGCCTCCTCTCGTATACTATCACTTCTGTCCCACCTAAAAATAGGAAATAGGAAGCTGACCTCCTGGCTTCCTATGTCTTTATTTTATTTTTAATTTTCTTAAATTTAAATTTTAAATTAAAACTGAAAATTAAATTTAGATTAATTTTTAATTTTTTTAAAAAATTTTCTTTAACTGCTCTATACATCTTTTGCTGAACCAGGGTTTAGAAAGCTGATGAGGATTCTGGGTAGAATGAGGGATGAAGACTTATGCTGGCGAGTATAATTTTCAGTGACTCATTCAGTGCAGGTGCTATTGTTAGATGAGCTGAAGAAATAGTCAGACCAAAGAGAGGGGTAGAAGTTCTGGAAGTTATCCCATCTGGTGCCTTTGTAGTGCCAGAGGATGTGAGGTGAGGAATTGTTGAGAGGGGGAAGATGACTTCTTCAGTGTATTTGGAGGAAGAATTGGTTAAAAAAGATACAAAGTACTGGGTGAGTGAAGAGGGTTGTCAGGAATTTACGTAGGTAAATGAATGATTGGTATTCATCTACCTACTCATTGTCATCTAAATGATTCAATGCAATGCGTAGAAGAAATAGTTTGGAATCAAGGGCCTAAAAAAAATTATTAAGGTTGAGACCTAATGCAGAGAGTAAGGAAAACTAGATAACCTTGCGAGGAACGGCAACAATGTGTATGTGTAAGTTCATCTGTGGTACGCAAAAGTGATAATGATATGAATGTCATTGAGTATGGTTATGAATCTGGTGAAAGGATAAACATTTATACTTTGGGCTCAGACTCTGATTGTGTCTGTGGACAGAAAAGAGACTGTTGCCCAACCGGATAAAGCAGACCATAAATGTAAATTATATAAAAGAGATAGGAAGTAATCTGTTATGTCTATATATAAATACCAGGATAATCACAAATGGGGAAAGTTCACTGCATTGGTGAATATATTTTGGCCTAAGTTATTGGCATTAGTAAAACCTGGCTATCACAATCAGTTGTAGTGGTGGAATCAATTGTAATGGCTATAGTATTTTTAGGAAGAATAGAAGAGATAGCATAGGATGGTGTGTGTGTGTGTGGGGTACTACTACTAATGATATCAGATGATTTGTGTCCAGTTAAGAGTAGAAACTCAGGACAGCAATAATGGTAATGATGCCCAACGCAGCAGCAAGTTTGGGGTTATCTGTTGTGAAGCCGTGAATGACTGTGTCGTGAAAGAAAATGGATGTCAGTTTAATGCGAGTAAGGGTAAAATTAAACACTTTGGCATGATGAGATTTCCAGCAGCATATTATATTAGCACAGTTATGCTACAGGAAACTGATGTGGCTAAGTTAGGTTAGATTCCAGTCTCAGATAATAATGACAACAATAATAATAAAGCCAAGGACTAATAGGATGAAATATATGGTGAGGTGTTACTACATGTACCTCTACATGTACAGGTGTTACAACCATGAACCTCATGGTTGAGCTGCTGGGAATGATAAAACGATCTTTGCATAATGGTGAATAGGAATTTGAAGTTAAAAGGTGATATAACAAAAGTTGCAAATACAACTCAGAGAATAATTGCAATGTTGAAGCAAACCTTGACATGTAAGGATAAGGAAGTCATTTTGCCTCTTTATTAGGCTTTGATGAGACTGTGCCCCTCGATTTTTGTATGCAGATTTGTCTCCTGGGTTCCAAGGGGATAAAGAAGCTGTGGAAAGGGTGTAAAGAAGAACTAAAAAGATTATATCTAGATTATGAGGACAGACTGTGAGTATGTGGATTACAGACTCTGGTTAACAGGAAAAAGAGGTTTTTAGACATCTGAATGATCCAGTCAGATGTCTAAAACTTCTGAATGGATGTTATAGGATATCGTCTGATGAAATTTTTCGTTATATGGAAAGTTGGGAGAGAACACTGGGGCATTCATGGAAGTTAAGTTTGTTTGCAGTCAAGAAAGGGGTAAGAGCTAGGTTCTTCTCTCACAGAGCAGTGAATGAGTTGAATAGTTTATCTTCAGCAGTAGTGAGCGAATGTAATGTGAATGAATTTAAGAGATGGTATAACAGCTGATTTGGCTGATGTATGGCCATCCTGGAGGTCTCAGGTAATAATAATAACAATAAAGTTGAGGGCTAACAGGATGAAATACGTGGTGAGGTATTGCTACAGACCTCGTGGTTGAGCTGCTGGAGATGATGAAATGTAATGCCAAACTACCCTGATGGGTATTAAATGAGCAATCATTATGGGTGACTAAAATTATCCAAACACTGATTGGAAGAGAAATCTCATGATAAGAACTGAGAAGAAATTATAGCTGCTTTCTCCTTTATATAATTACAAGACAACTTTCTCCTCTATATAACTCTATGATGATGATGATATGAAACTGTGGAGAAAGCCAGTATCTGAGTTACAAAATAATCGAATGTCAGTTTCATCATATTATAGTTTGCTAGAATTAGAGTCAAATGCAATATAAAAATGAACAGAAAAATATACTAATAACAAAAGAATGAAATAAGCATATTGAATCACAAATAATGTATTAATAAAAATGATAGACTGCAATCCAAAAAAGCAGAAAGATAAAAAGGAGATTGAAAGACAGAAATAAAAAAAAAAAAAAAAGTAAATATCTACTTTTTTTTTTTCATTGACCGCACAAAATGAGCAATTTCAGTCCAATAAAAAAAATTTATTTAAAAAATATTCATACTTTCGGACACTACTTTCCACTGAAAAATTTTGAGAATGTTAATGCCTTTCTAATCCTATCTGTTCATATAAATTTTGAATCCTCCACCCTTCCACATGCTATAAGTTACTGATGATAATGATGATTATTAAATTAAAGATATGTACCCTCAAAGGGTGTACAGGATATGACAGTACTGCATGAAAAACTTACATCATTACTAACTTCCATACAATTTTCCTCCAAATCAATCTGTTACCTGTCAAGACTCCAACATTATCAGATCTCATATTTCTATCTTCTAAGGCACTTTTTACTGTATCAATCAACCTATATCTTGGTCTTCCTCTGGGTCTTTTTCCTGCCAACCTGGTAGAGAACACTTGTTTTTCTAATCTTTCCTCACCTATTCTGTTTAAGAAACTACACCACTTGAGATTAGCACTGCTAACACATTCCTGGATGCTAACAATGTTAAGTTCTTTCCTAATATCCTTGTTTTTAATATGATATTGCCACTGATGTCAACTGTTGATGCCTCTAATCTTTCTCAGGACTCTAATATCTGCAGTCTCTAGTCTTTGGTCAAGTGTTTTACTTCTGAACCCCGCTCTCAGATTGGTTTAAACACTATCATGTATACAGCTAATTTAGTGTTTTGACTAATTTCTCTCTTATTCCATATAAATTTATTTAGTTGACCTCCTGCCATACTGCCTTTGTTGATTCTGTTGTTTATTTCCATATTTAATTTACCATCTTCACTAAAATCGTGCCAAAGTAGCTGAAATGTTTTACTTGTTCTATAGGTTCTCCATTCACAATGCAGTTGATATTTTCAATGTTTCTGCCTATTTTCATTGTCTTTGTCTTTTTAAAGGGGTGCTTAAGGGTCAAAGCTGTATAACTGAGAGGAGACCTCCACATGGCCTTTAAAGGAATGTGGAGAACCGACCAGGGCTTCTGACCTAATGTCCAATCCTCACCTTCTCGTGGTGCACCCTGTTGGGTATCTACTTGGATACTGAACGGACGAGGATGGGCTGGCAATTTGTTATTTAGCCGAACAAATTGTATTCTTATTGGTTAAACCAAAATATAGAATAATGGTACAACGTGACAAAATTTCATGCCGGCTGGGGCGTCGCCTGGTTAAACAAGGTCCCGTTGTTTTCGCCAGGGAACCAGGACGAACAGTGAAAAGTCAGCTACTGGAACAAATCTGAAAATAAACCCCAACTCAACATCACCAGAGTTAAAGATCGGTACTATCAACGTAAGAAGCCTGAATGGCAAAGAAATGGAGCTAGCTGAGGAATTAGATAAGTACCAGATCGACATAATTGGGGTGACTGAAACAAGAAAGACCAAAACTGGTGAGATCGTTCTAAGCAATAAATACAAAATGTTATATTCAGGCAATGACAATCAAGGAAAAGAAGGAGTAGCCATAGTATTCAACACAAAATACGAGGCTAATCTTCTTGAATGGCAGTCAGTCTCAAGTAGATGTGGGCAAATCTCAGAATGGGGAACTGGACAATGAGACTTATTTGTGCCTATGGCCCCACAGAAGATTCTACTAAGGTAGAAGTGGAGGAATTTTTTGAGGCTTTAGAAAAAGCAACTGACACAAAAAAAAATCAAAAGTTGGTCCTTGTTGGGGATCTAAATAGCAGAGTAGGAAATGATTGTGAGACATACAAAAATATTTTGGGAAAATTTGGAAAAAAGAGCAAAGCTAATAATAATGGAAAATATCTGTTGGATTTCTGCTCAGGACATGGACTGGTTATTACTAACACCATGTTCCAACATAAAAATGTGCACAAATTCACATGGAGAGAAGTGGCTAGGAATAAGAAAAGTCTCATTGACTATGTTATTGTTGATAGTGATGTTTTCTCCCTGGTGCAGGACACCAGAGTGTACAGAGGATTTGAAATTAGAAGTGATCACTATTTAGTCTTGAGCAGGATAAAATTGAATTTCACATTGAAAAGAATAACATGTAAGAAAGTTTTAAAGCGAATAAAAGTTGAGCAGCTCTCAGATGTTAACTGTAGACTAAAATACACAAACATGATTGAAGAAAAAATGAAAGAGTTTGAGAACAGGAATCAAACCTTGGAGATTCAGTGGCAAACTCTGAAGAAAACATTGATTGATTCTGCTAGAGAGGCATGTGGTGAGGTTGTCTGTAAGGATAAAAAAATCAGAACTCCCTGGTGGACACAGGAAGTTAAAGAGGCAGTGAAGGAAAAGAAGAAAGCATACCAAAAGTTCCTGTAAAATAAGTCAGCTTGTGCTCTTAGAGAATATAGAGACAAATGCAAGAATGCTAAACACTGTGTAAAACTAGCTAAACAAAAGTCATGGGAGGACTTTGGCAAGAATATAGAAAATAAATATCAAGAAGGTGGCAAAATATTCTGGAGGTTGTTGAAGAAGCTTAAGAATGGAGGAAAGAGTGCTGTAAAAGGAGTTAGAGATGATAAAGGTGACATGAAAACGGGAGAAAAAGATATCCTTGAAGTATAGAGTAATTACTTTGAAAAACTGCTAAATGAAACAAGCAGTGATGACAGCACAGTGGTAAAAAACACTGACCAGGCATGCAGTCAGGAATACATATCCATACTTGAAGTAGAAAAAGCCATCAAAGGCTTGAAATGTGGAAAGGCAGCAGGAGTAGATGATATTCGACCAGAAATGCTGAAGTATGGTGGTATAAGAGTCTTATAGTGGCTGCACTGCATAGTTCAGAAAGCCTGGACAGAGGGACAATTTCCCGATGACTGGAGTAGAGCTCTCATAGTACCCATATATAAAAAGGGAAATAAAACTGCATGTGAGAATTACAGAGGTATTTCCCTACTGAGTGTTCCTGGCAAGATCTATGCAAGTATACTTGAGAAACGGTTGAGAAGAATTGTGGAAGAAAAGCTTGGTGAAGAACAAGCTGGATTCAGGCCAAATAGAGGCTGTCAGGATCAGATCTTCACTTTACGACAAATAGTCGAGAAAGCATGGGAATATAACAAAGATCTGTATTTAAGTTTTGTCGATTTGGAAAAGGCATATGACAACGTGCCAAGAGAGAAGCTATTCAATACGCTGCAGTTATATGGTGTCAATGGGGCATTATATCAAGCAATACTTAGTCTTTATTTGAGTTGTAAGTCAGCAGTTAGAATTGAAGGAAATACAGGAAGATGGTTTAATGTTAAATCTGGTGTGAGACAAGGATGTACATTATCACCTCTGTTATTCATTATCTATATGGATCACATTATGAAGGAAAGTGGTATTAAACATGATATCAAAATTGGAGATGTTAATGTCAGCTCTTTGCTTTATGCGGATGATGTTATACTTCTAAATAAATCTGCTACAAGTCTGCAAGATTCTCTGACTAAATTGAATAGCTGTTATAATAGATATGGTATGAAGGTCAGCAATAAAAAGACAAAGACAATGAAAATAGGCAGAATCATTGAAAATGTCTACTGTGTTGTGAATGGAGAACCTGTGGAACATGTAAAACATTTCAGCTATTTAGGCACGATTTTTACTGAAGATGGTAAATTAAATATAGAAATAGACAACAGAATCAGCAAAGCTGGTATGGTGGGAAGTCAATTGAATAAATTCATATGGAATAAGAGAGAAATTAGTCAGAACAATAAATTAGCTGTATACAAGACAGTGTTCAAACCAGTTTTAACTTATGGATCTGAGAGCTGGGTCAGAAGTAAAACACTTGATCAAAGACTAGAGACCACAGATATGAGAGTCCTGAGAAAGATTATAGGCATGAACAGATGGCATCAATGGCAATATCATATTAAAAACGAGGATATTAGGAATGAACTTGACATTGTCAGCATCCAGGAATGCGTTAGCAGAGCTAATCTCAGGTGGTATGGTCACTTAAACAGAATGGGCGAGGAAAGATTAGCAAAACAAGTGTTCTCTGTCAGGTTGGCAGCAAAACGACCCAGAGGAAGACCAAGATATAGGTGGATTGATACGGTACAAAGTGCCTTAGACGATAGAAATATAAGATCTGATAATGTTGGAGTCTTGACAAGTAACAGACTGATTTGGAGGAAAATTGTAGATAGGAAATTAATAATGATGTAATTTTTTTCATGTAGTACTATCATATCCTGTACACCCCTTGAGGGTACATGGCAGGAATTTGATGATGATGATGATTGTCTTTTTAATGCTGACCTTCATACCAAATCTATTACAACAGTTATTCTATTTAGTTAGGGAATCTTGCATACTTCCAGCAGATTTATTTAGAAGTATAACATCATCTGCATAAAGCAAAGAGCTGACATTAACATCTCAAATTTTGATATCTGGTTTAATACCACTTTCCTTCATAATATGATCCATATAGATAATGAATAACAGAGGGGATAATGTACATCCTTGTCTGACACCAGATTTAACATTAAACCATCTTCCTGTACTTCCTTCAATTCTAGCTGCTGACTTACAACTCAAATAAAGACAAAGTATTGCTTGATATAATGCTCCACTGACACCATACAACTGTAGTATTTTGAATAGCTTTTCTCTTGGCACCATGTCATATGCCTCTTCCAGATCTACAAAACTTAAATACAAATCTCTGTTATATTCCCATGATTTCTCAACTATTTGTAATAAAGTGAAAATCTGATCCAGACAGGCTCTGTTTGGCCTGAATCCTGCTTGTTCGTCACCCTTCCACAACCCTTCTCATGTATACTTGTGTATATCTTACCAGGAAGAACACTCAGTAGGGAAATACTTCTGTAATTCTCACATTCAGTTTTATTTCCCTTTTTATATATGGGTACTATGGAAGCTCTACTCCAATCATCTGGACCAGGCCTTCTGAACTATGTAGTGCTGACAGCCTCTATTTGGCCTGAATCCAGGTTGTTCTTCACCACGCTTCCCTTCCACAATCCTTCTCAAGTATACTTGTATAAATCTTACCAGGAACACGAGTAGGGAAATACATCTGTAATTCTCACACTTAATTTTATTTCCCGTTTTATATATGGGTACTATGGAAGCTCTACTCCAATCATCTGGAATTCGTCCCTCTGTCCAAGCCTTCTGAACTATGTAGTGCAGCCACTGTAAGACTTTTATACCTCCATACTTGATCATTTCTGGTCGAATATCATCTACTCCCATTGCCTTTCCACATTTCAAGCTTTTGATGGCTTTTTCTACTTCAAGTATGGATATGTATTCCTGACTGCATGCCTGGTCAGTGTTTTTTACTACTGTGCTGTCACTGATTGTTTCATTTAGCAATTTTTTGAAGTAATTACTCCATACATCAAGAATATCTTTTTCACCAGTTCTCTTGTCATCTTTATCATCTCTAATTCCCTTTACAGTACTCTTTCCTACATTTCTGAGCTTTTGCAACAGCCTCCAGAATATCTTGCCAACTTTCTTGATATTTATTTTCTATGTTCTTACCAAAGTCCTCCCATGACTTTTGTTTAGTTTTACACAATGTTTAGCTTTCTTACATTTGTCTCTGTATTCTCTAAGAGCACAAGCTGATTTATTTGTCAGGAACTTTTGTTATGCTTTCTTTTCCTTCACTGCCTCTTTAACTTCCTGTGTCCACCATGGAGTTCTGATTTTTCTATCCTTGCAGACAACCTCACCACATGCCTCTCTGGCTGAATCAATCAGTGTTTTCTTTAGGACTTGCCACTGAATCTCCAAGGGTTGGTTCCTGTACTCAAACTTTTTCATTTTTTCATGAATAATGTTTTTGTATTTTAGTCTATAGTTCAAATCTGAGAGCTGCTCAACTTTTATTTGCTTTAAAACTTTCTTACATGTTATTCTTCTCAATATGAAATGCAATTTTATCCTGCTCAAGACTAAATGGTGATCACTTCCAATTTCGAATTCTCTGTACACTTTAGTGTCCTCAATCAGTGAGAAAACATCACTATCAACAATAACATACTCAATGAGACTTTTCTTATTCCTTGCCTCTTCTCTCCATGTGAATTTGTGCACATTTTTATGTTGGAACATGGTGTTAGTAATAACTAGTCCATGTCCTGAGCAGAAATCCACCCGGTATTTGCCATTATTATTAGCTTAGCTCTTTTCTCCAAATTTTCCCAAAATATTTTTGTATGTCTGACAATCAATTCCTACTCTACTATTTAGATTCCCAACAAGGACCAACTTTTCCTTTTTCATTGTGTCAGTAGCTTTCTCTAAAGCCTCAAAAAATTCCTCCACTTCTTCCTTAGTAGAACCTTCTGTGGGACCATAGGCACAGATAAGTCTCATTGTCCAGTTCCCCATTCTGATATTTGCCACACATCACTCTACTTGATATTACTTGCCATTCAAGAAGATTAGTCTCATATTTTGTGTTCAGTACTACAGCTACATCTTCTTTTCTCTGATTGTCATTGTCTGAATATAACATTTTGTATTTATTGCTCAGAAAAATCTCACCAGATTTTGTCTTTTTTGTTTCAGTGGCCCCTATTATGTTGATCTGGAACTTATCTAATTCATCAGCTAGCTCCATTTCTTTGCCATTCAGGCTTCTTAGGTTGATAGTACCAACATTGAACTCTGGTGATGTTGAGTTGGAGTGTGTTTCAGGATTTGTTCAGAAGTAGCTGACTTTTCGCTGTTCAACCTGGTTCCTTGACGAAAACAATGGGGGGGGGGGGGCTTGTTTAACTGGGCAAACCCCAGCCGGCATGAAAATCTGTCATGTTGTACCATCATTTTATATTTTAGTTTAAGCCAATAAGAATACAATTTGGTTGGCTAAATCCCAAACTGACAGCCCATTCTTGTTTGTTCAGTATCAGGTAGATACCAAACAGGGTGCACCACAAGAAAGTGAGGACTGGACATTAGGTCAAAAGTACTGGTCAGTTCTCCGCATTCCTTTAAAAGCTATGTGGAGGTCTCCTCTCAGTTATACAGCTTTGATCCTTAAACATCCCTCCACATGAATACACTTCCAATTCTTTTTATACACTAAATTAAATAACTAAAAAAAAAAAATTAAAAAACTGGAATTTTGTTTAAAATTAAGAGATGTTTACCTTATAAGTAATGCTGAGTTCTGGATTGTCAGTATGAAACTGGTGGAGAAAGCCAGTATCTGAGCTCCAAAATAATCGAATGTCAGGTATACCATACAGCTTCATTGCAATTCTTTCCAGTCCAAGACCAAAAGCCCAACCAATTTTGTCATTTGCACCCCCTAAATAATATCACAAAATAATAGATTAAATATATTTAAATTAAATCTCACTTGGAAACAAAAGACACACAATTGTCTGCTGTGGTACTTATACTTCTCATGTGTCTGTATACTCAACATTAAATACTGATGTTGTGTATACATATACACAACTGATGATTATTGATAAATAGTAAAGTATAAATAGTCCTTTGGTTCATTGATCATGAATATAACATCTTGTATTTGTTATGTAGAAAAATCTCACCTGTTGTTGTTTTTTGTTTCATTAACATCTATTATGTCAATGTGTACTTCTCTAATTGTTATGCAAATTCTGCTTCTTTTCTGTTGATATTTTTCATACTTAATCTTGAATCCTGCTAATGCTGAGCTGGAGTTTGTTCCACTAGATTACTTTTCAGTATTTGTCCATTATTCAGGTAAACAAAGGTGCTTTGTTTAACTGAATAATGTCCCAGCCAGCATAACGTTTAGTTAGTACGGTGGAGGTGTCACAGACCCCAAAGATTTTAAATTGACTAACTTTTTAACAATGCGTGGCAGTGAGTCATGCCTCAATATAGCTTCCCCTCCCATAAACTGCTACTCGATGCCATAGACGACAGGCTGTTGGTGCAAGCAAGTTTAGTGTGGGACTCCACCTTACCACTTTTGTTACATTTTCCCACCTTACTAATAGCAGGTTAAGCTAAATCCAAAACTGCAAGTCCATTCTTGTTCATTCGGTATCCAGGTACTTTGCCACTCTCCAAGGATTTTTTTTTTTTTTAAGTTTACTGGGTAAATACGAAAAATTGATAATAGCAAATGCAAAGAAGATTATATGGACTTCTGGGTAGCAGCTAGAAGCACCACTTAAAGGAGTCATCCTTTAAGTAGTGTAGTACTTAAAGGATGACTCCTTTAAGTGGTGAATACTGTGTTGTGCAAGACCCAACTTTTGAGTATTCAATGTAGTACTGATGCTCACTAATCCTTTGTTCATAGACCAGCTATATGCCTGTCCAAAATACACTAGTTTCCATAAATTAAGGAGCAACAAGAAAAATTATGATAACTCAAAACTGTATGATATGAGATGTGAAAGAAATACCCACAAAAATTATAAATACATTTCATTCAGTAATAAATGGGTACATAAAGACAATGATCAAATATAAGAGGTCAAAGTACCTCAATAAGGAATACCCCTCACAGTAGTAAAGTGGTCACAATGGTGTTTTATACTGTCTATAATGGCGTCCGGGAGATCAGTTGGTAATAACAATCATTGCTCCTGCAAAACTCTCCTAAGTCCCTGAAAGTTTTCAGGAGAGTGAATGAGAGCAGTAACACATCCACCTAGAGCTTCAAACATGCACAACAGAATTACAGTCAGGAAACCTGGCTGACCAGTTCATACATAACTTTCTTCAAGAGGAAAGTTATTATATCAGGACGAGCCGTATCACTTGTAGGATAAATGTTTCCCCTGCATACAGCCAACCATAATTTACAGAACATTTAATTCAGTAATAAATGGGTACATAAAGACAATGATCAAATATAAGTAAGAGGTCAAAGTACCTCAATAAGGAATACCCCTCACAGAAGTAAAGTGGTCACAATGGTGCTTTATACCGTCTACAGTGGTGTCCAGGAGATCAGTTGGTAATAACAATCATTGCTCCTGCAAAGCTCTCCTAAGTCCCTGAAGGTTTTCAGGAGAGTGAATGAGAGGTAACACATCCACCTAGAGCTTCAGACATGCACAACAGGATTACAGTCAGGAAACCTGGCTGACCAGTTCATACATATAATAACTTTCTTCAAGAAGAAAGTTATTATATCAGGACGAGCCTTATCACTTGTGGGATAAATGTTTCCCCTGCATACAAACAACCATAGGGCTCCAGAACCTTGTCTCTATAAGTTGAAGCACTCATCCAACAAAATGTTTCCCCAAACCATCACACTACCTCCACCATAAGTGTCCCTTTCATTGATATTAGAGGAATTATGATGTTTTCTTGGGTTCTCTTCAGATCAGACCATGCCTAGTATCATTTTGTAGAACAAATCAGGAAGCATCTGTAAACAATAGTGACCCCATTGGTCTTGCATTCAGCTAATATGGAGCTTGGTCCATTTCAAACTTTCTCTCCTGTGGCATAGGGATAGGCATGCAGACTACTGCTCACCTAACATACATACATACCAATATTCTTGTAGCTGACAGAAGGTCAGATCATAGTTGATTCAGGGTAGCACTCCTGTTTCGAAAACAGATAATTGAAGATATTGGTCACCAACTGTAACCTGTGGCCTTCCTTTACTGTAGCTCCAGTGGCTGCTAGAATTAGTTCCACAGTCTGCAAATCACAAAAACTATACGACTACCTTCACCTGACTTTGGCCAGCATCTAGTTTTATGATGGCTCCACCTGAATTGTGTTAAATGATGTTTTGCAGCTATATCCAAGAATTTTGCTATTATGAAATATCTTATCACTCCAAACATGAAATGGATAACAACTCCAAAACACTCACTTTTATGCCATGACATATTTGCATATACTGCTGACAGACCACTCATTTGTATACAATGACCAAATCACCAGCCTGATTGGCCTAGTGGTTAGCCTACTCACTCTCCAATCAACAGGTTGCAGATTTGAATCCTACCATGAGCATGGATGTTTGTGATTGTCTTCAAGTGGGAGATGACATCACTCAGTGTGAGACTACCTCCCTACTTATTGGAGATCTGAAGTGGCTTGAAAAAGTTCAGTGTTTGGTCTACATAGTAGGGTCTCTGGACTATGTAAAAATAAACAAAAAAATATATAAAATTGACAACAGAAAAAAAATAAAAATCCTTAGCCCACCCACTGTACAAATGTACTATAAGTTTATAAATAACCTTTCGTAGGTGGAAGCAACATTAAAAAAAAAAAAAAAAAAAAACTTTTTACAGTGTGCTTTACTTTCATAATGATTTTTCCCTAAATTACACTCACAATTAATCTAGTACTGGATTCTTTGAGTGCAATTCAACATATTTTGGACAGACAAAACTACCAAAGTTTGTCTTTTGTAGTTAAGAGATTAAAAATTCTGTTGTTCAGAAAATATGTAAGTATTGGGTGTAATTTGTTAAAAGTTCTGCTGACAGGTTCAGAAATGCCTGAAATGTAAGGGTTACAACTCTGTTTTCTATTGCAGTATCCTTGGATGTAGAAACATAAGAGCCTGAAGAAAGACAACTGCCTCCACAGCACAATTGAAAGACCAATGACACATTGTGCCTTCGTTTGGAAAAGGCCTGAGTTCAATTCTCGTTGGTATGAGAAGAATCTTTATATGGGCTTTTTCATTTGATGATGAGTTAGCTGATCTCATATGGAGGTAGCAGGATTTTTCTCCAGAAACTTGGAGAAAATTCTCCTACTACTGTTTCTAGTAGAAGAATTAAGTAGTAGGGATATAGTTAGATGTGTGTTACAGAGTGGAGTAGGGTGCCCTCCAACAATGAGTAATTGGACTCCTTAGAGGTGTCACAGGAATAATAATAATGACAAGGTTGTAAATTCAATTCCATTAATGTTTTGATTGTGAAAAGCTCCTGTTGCAAAAGGTGAAGAACAAATATTATGTTAATTAAAGCTTTGACAACTCCAACTTTCTAGGGTTTTCTTTTTTCCGTTATTAATTTTGTATTGATTATCCTATTATCGGAATGGATTCTCCTTCTTTTGACGTGTGCAGAAGTGTCGAAGGGTCTCACATCTGTGGGCGTACAGTACTTATGATGACATTAATAGAAAGAATAAAAAAACTAATGGAAGAAAACATAGAAGATGACATTAATAAACAAGATTCAGAAGAAACAGGAGTGCTGTGCATCAGATATTATTGTTAAGATTAATTGTTGAGAAAGCTGTACATAAAAATATAAATATTCTTACTTGCTTTGTTAACTATCAGAAAATATTCAACAGCATAGATCCGAAAGTGACATGGGATGTACTCGAACCTTACAGAGTGGACATGAAACTAATATCTATTACAGAATATCAACCATATTGCAGAGGCTGATGTGAAAAATTGGGAAAAAACAGGAAGATGGTTCCAGATCAGAGGCACTAGACAAGGACACACGAATATCTCCAGGCATCTTTAGTGTGCTTTTGGAAAGAACAATAAATGTTTAAAGAAAAATAAGTTTAAGGTAACAGTGTACCTTAAAATCAATATTTTAAGATTTGCAAATGATAGTCATTATTGAAGAAGATAAAGAAGTGCTGAATTTAAGGAAAGAGATATGAGTTGATGCCGGGAAGAACAGGATGAAAAAGCAAATAAGATAAGTGGACATGAGCAGGAAAAGATTAGCAGCTTTGTCTACACATGAAGCAACATAATACATAATTTAAATTATAAAAAGG
This sequence comes from Typopeltis vanoorti, assembly GCF_054136105.1. NCBI lineage: Eukaryota > Metazoa > Arthropoda > Arachnida > Uropygi > Thelyphonidae > Typopeltis > Typopeltis vanoorti. The sequence goes on from NC_143566.1 coordinate 88,524,069, forward strand.
AAATTGAAATGTGTAACAAAGCGAAAGTAAGCCTGCAGGCAATGGATAAGATATAGAAAAAGTAAAACAGTGAATCCTGACACAATGCTGGAATTCTGGAAACATGCATATTCATAAGTGTTTGCTATGGACATGGGTAATGGTCAAAGACTGTAAGGCAAATATTGGCATTCAAAAGAACACTATAGAAAGTTTCTACAAATTGGATGGGTGTAAAAGATAACAAATGAACTTTGGGCAGACGATGTAAATGAGTCATATGGAAAGAGTATGCAAGGGTTGAACCACCTAGCAATAGACAAAGGATGGCAGAAAATAGTGAAAATTATATTAGAAACCAATGGACATCGACCATGGGCATTAATGATGATGGCAGAGAGAAGAATGTTTTTTTTTTATCTAGCATCCACAAATCTGATAAGATGGCTATATGGGAATTCTGGTTATGAAAGGCAAACTGATTGTACATTAGTCTCAGTTAGCCAATTAGGTTGTTGTTGAACACATCCATGCAAATACAGCATGGATCTTGAAAAGTCTTCAGATGATTTTCATTATCTAGTGTGGCACCATTACTCTATTAATTGGAACTTTAAAAAAGCTTGAAAAGTTCCAGGTTAAATCTCTGGAACAGACTTCCTGGATGATCTAATCCATAGCCAATACAGATGATAATATGTGCTACAGGTAAAAGTATCATAAAAGCATGTGTATAACATAGTAATTGTACACTCTTGTTAAATTTTAAATTCTACACCTCAAAACTAATGAAAGGGCTCAACAAAAAAGTCAGGAAACATTGGATTTCTAAGAGATAGCTCTTTATAGTTGCAACATGAATGCTGAAACATGCTATGCAGATAGATGCAACACATTCCTGGAATGCATTCAGTCTAATAGGCAAATGGCAATTGCTATCTGTTGCAATGTTTCTAAGTCATACATACTGGTATTTTGCAATGGAGGCTGGGTTCATGTTTACTGACTTGGCAGATATGCTCTTGTGCTTCATAAAAGTTCTAACACCAAACAAACTATTTTATAAAAAAAATGGTGTTTATTAACTAGCTTATATTTCACTGGATTTCAAACCAGCATCTTCAGAGCACAAAGTAGCAGATTATAGACGTGATAATGAGTAAGTGAAGCAATTCAAATTGTAACAGACAAAAGGTCTAAAAGTCCTAATTTGGCATCCTCTAATGTGGTTTGGTCTTAAGATAACAGTCTCCCAAATTTTTGGCAAACTAATGCACTATACCTGTTCAGGTTAGAATTCTTCATAGCCATGGCTGACTCTAAAAATAATCTTTCTGACCTATAATGACTTCTAAATAGCACACTGATTTTCTTCCATCTAATCCTATGTGAAGGATTGTCCAAAGCATTGTCTGCCAGTCCTGACTTGCCATAATAATGGTAGCGAATGTATTTTTTTATGTTCTCCAAGAAAGATATTAATAGATCTTCCTGTCTTCCCAAAGCAAGTGAAGTCACAATCCAAGGAACTTCATCCACTCTAGGATATGCTAGGAAGAGCAGATCCTTACTGTTTACTTAGGACAGCAGATCAGAGTTGCATTTAAACATGTGGTTTGAATGTGGTGAAAAGGCCATGTTTTATTAGTACTGTGGTAATCTTTTTTGATGTACCTCTGACATAGAGAATAGGAATGTTTTGTTCTTGTATATTAGAGGAAGGAGAAGTAATGGGGCTGTGTAGTATTTTATCTATTTTGTAGGAATTGTAGCCATTGGTCAAGAAAGTATGGCACAAATATTTAAATTCTGTGGAAAGAGCTGTATCATTAAAACAAATTGCTCTGGCTCTCTGTGTAAGTGTTTTTAGAATACCATACTGTTGGGCTGGATGATGATGTGATTGTTTATGTTAAAGATATCTTCCTATGTGTGTGTTTGTTTTCTGTAAATGGAAAAATATAATGAACCATCTGAAAGGCAGGTAAATAATGTGTCAGGCAAAGGTAAACAGTTATAGATTCTTTTTCTACTGTGAATTGAATTTTGGGGTTGGTTGTTTAGGTAGGTAACAAAAGAATCCAAAGTGCATGGGGCCAAATGGCAAACACATTATCAACAAAGCATATCCACAGTAAGGTCTTGTATGTAGCTGTGGTAAGCATTTTGTTTTCAAAGTGTTCCATGTAGAAGTTAGCTAAAGTGCAGAACCCATAGCAATACCATTAATCTGTTTGTAGATTTTTCCTCCCCATGTAAAGTAACCTGTATACATTGTAATGAATAATTAAAAGATATCAGGGAGAAATTTACACTCTTTAAAAGTGTCTATTAGTGGTACATTGGTAAATAAAGAAGTGACATCAAAACTAACCATCATGTCTGAATTTTTAAGGATATGATTTTTAACTAATGATTTGAAATAGACTGAATTTTTTTACAAAGTAAAGGAATTGACTCTATGACCTTCCCTTGGCATGGAAGAGAAACATGGTTCATGCATAGAATTCCACTATACTTCAGTGTTGAGGCTTGAAGGATTGGTTGAGGTGAACTAATTATATGGCCTTCTTCATCACTTGACTGAAATCTTGAGGATTTTTATTTGCAGGACTATTTAATTCACTGGTGTACTCTAACCCAGTAGGGAATGTTAATGAACTGAAATGTGCTGAATATGCATGCACAGCCATCAGACACCAGCCAAGAATTTTTAAGAGCATGATCTGCCAAAGGTGAGATGTGTCAATAGCTGCATGGCTGACAAGAAGTAATTTTGAATAACTCCTGCGAGATGAATGTATCTCACAAAAGATATTCAAGATGTATAATGCATTCATTCTACAAGTGCCAGTTACCAAGGGATGCTTATGTCTTCACATTTTGCATTCTATTTGCATAGCAGGTTGTCAGAGTTCATGCTACCAGAACTTTATCTTGGAAATTCTAGTCTATCAATGGGATACACTAACTGAAAAATCAAATTTATTGTTGTCACTCTCTTTACAGATCACTGCCGTTCAGGAAAAGAATATTTTTTATTTTGCATTATTCAACTTAATTTAAAAATAATTACATAAGAAATTTCACAGAACAGTAACTCTTTCAATGCTAATATCATAAATAAAAAAATAAAATAAAAAAAAACCAGCAATGGAAACTAGTAAACTAATATGAACAAAACTTACCATTTTTGAGAATATCCTGCTTCATAACACCACAACCAAGTATCTCTACCCAGCTACTATTAAGATAAATTTCTAGTTCCCAAGATGGATGAGTGAAGGGAAAATAGGCTTTGACCCATCTATACTGAACATCTGCATCAAGAGATGAAAATATACTTGTTGAGGCTATCATTATTATTAACATCAGACCTCCAAGCAATCAAATCCTCATTATGGAAGATCCACACTCTCATACAAAAAATTATCAATGCTTTAAACCCCATTCACACTTTTCACACTATTAGGTAAAACATTCCACTCACCAACCACTCTCCATGCAAAGAACCTGATCCTCACTTCCTTGCTCACATCTTCATTGGAAGGCTTCCAGGGATAACCTGTTCTACCCTTGTCTCCCTCTACTCTATAAAAAACCTACTCCATATTAATTTGGTAACAACTGCCAACTTTTTTTTTGGAAAACTGAAGTACAACTTGTAGTTCACTTTACTCTGCAAATTGCATTCCTTCAATGTCTTCATAAACTTGTCACTGATATCCTCATTCCCTTGAAAACCAGGAGACCAGATCTGTGCATAATCCACATGTGGTCTGATCAAGGCCGTATACAAGGGAACCTCTTTCCATCTGCACATCAAGGTCTCCCTCATCATTGCCATAATCCATTGCAACTTCTCATAATATTAGTAATGTGACACCTAAACTTATTACAGAACTTCCCTACTGATATTCCAGTAGGGAAGTTCTGATTTATGCAAGCATACTTGAGAAGAAGAAAATTGTAGAAGGGAAAACTGGAGAAGAAAAAGCTGAGAGCTGGGTTCAGGACAAACAGAGGTTCTCCAGGAACAGATTTTACTTTAAGACAAACAGTTGAGAAATCATGAGAATATAACAAGAATTATTCCATAATTTATATGGAATAAGAGAGAAATTAATCAAGTCACTAAACTAGCTATGTACAGGACAGTGTTCAAACCAATTTTAACCTATGGATCTGAGAAATGGATAGAAATAAAACACTAGACGAAGGATATGACAGTACTTAGAAAACTTAGGGGATTGAGCAGATGAAATGGCAAAACTATGTTAAAAATGAGGACTTCATGAAAGAATTCAAGGTTAGCATTTAGGAATATGTAAATAGAGCTAATCTAAGGAGTACTCTCACTTAAACAGAATGGTAGAGGAAAGGTTTTTGCCAGAATGGCAGGAAAAGAACCAGAAGAATACCAAGATCTAGGTGGATTGCCAAAATATAACATTATGACAGATAACAAATTAAATTTGAGGAAAACTATTAACAGAAAGTTAATAATAATGTAAACTTTTCATGTAGTACAATCATAATATCCTGTACACTTCCCTGAGAGCATATATAAAAAATTAGAGCAAATTAGAAAGAATGTCTAATTTGTAAAATGGCATTGTACAACTGTAAAATGCAGATACAATGAATGATAGAACTAATTTGTATTTTTGGACTGTTCATTATGGAGAAATTAGGAAATTAAGAATAGTTCTGAAGAAATTAGGAATTTATCATTATCATTATTATTTATTTATTTTTGCAGAGGTTGTGTAATTAGTGCATAGTCCGTCTGGTGGTAAGGCTTATATGTTGGCTATTTATAACTGTATTACAACGAAGACTATTTTTGGCCCAAGTTCCCAAGCTGGAAAGTTCAATTTTTTTTTTGAATCTTTGTTATGAGGGGGAAGGCTAGAAATATATTATATTAACTAAAATAAATTTCATTAACACTTCCAGTATTTTGGCAAAGTCAAACTGACATCATCAGGAAACAAAATAAATAAGATGTGCACACAGGCACTACACTAAGTAATGAGGCCGAAGCAAATCAACCGAGAGTAAGCCTAAAATATTAAATAGAGTCCTCGTCAGCTAAATTGGGCTTCCTAGCTGTTGAGCTGAAATATGGAGGATGAGAGCTTCCCAAATTTGGGGCTGAACATAAGGACTATATCCGTTTCCACCACTGCAACCATTTAGGACTTGCTAATCATGCTTTGGACAAAAACCATAGGATATACTCTAAGAAGGGCACTCTACTCCAATTTAGCAAATATAAATATAAAAGACTTTTCCTTAATGTTGGCTGTCCTGCCTGTTTGGCCATAATAGGACAGTTTACAACTACAAAAGACACCTGATAAACACCTGACAGGGCTAGGGACTTATTTCATCTTTGGTGGAGTGGATAAGGGATACTAATTTTTTATATGGTCTGTAAGTGGTTGGAAAGTTCAATTTTTTTTTGAATCTTTGTTATGAGGGGGGGGGCTGGAAAGTTCTGATAAACATCTAGAACAAAAATGATACTAAAGCAGCTGGTATAATCACAAGAAAGAACATACTAGTACCAGAGTTATGAAGGTATTTTTTTGTTCTAGGTGTTTATCAGAACTTTCCAGCCCCTCTCATAATTTTTCAGATTTGCCTCAGATATATGGAATTGTGATAGCTTTGGTGTAGCTCACATTTATACACAACTGTGGGCAGGAATGGTCATATTTTAGTCATTTTGTTATATTTTATAACAAAGTAACAACAGAAGCTGATAATGAAAGTGCATATATACTATGGTATAGATTATTATGTTTAGGAGTACCCATTTTTCTTTTCAATAAAGAAATTCATTTGCTTGAATCCTGTAGTTTAGATATTATAATATAAAAATAATAAAATTCATGCTAAAAATAAATCCAGACATTAAAATAGAAATTGACCAGATTTTATTTTTAGAATTCAAAATATACCTTAGGACATTCTTCGTTCTTCAATTATCATTCACTAACAATTTGTAGTACAGATAGTGAACCGAACTATGTTGAAGCAGTAGGCAAATAAAAGAAGCACATTTTAAAAAGGAACATGAACAACCAATGTAAAAGACTAAGTAAAGTATGAATTAAAACCTGTGAATGACTAAAAACATGAAAGATTACATGACTGGAAACTTTGCTGTGGAATAAAAGATGGAATAAGAACATAAAGAGGAAATAATCAGCTAACACCTTTTATTCCCTTATAGGAGTAGGTGAGACCTTTTAAACCCTATCTAGCTTTCGGAGACTGAGTGGGCAGTTCCATCTCCACTGGTAGCCAATCAAAGATAGCTGGCCCAAGACTATCACTAATCATAAGTGGCAACTGATGAAGAGATGGGCAAACAAGTGCTGCCATCTCTTGGTAACCCTAACAGAAAATGTTTGAAAAATACTGTGGGCTCTATGGTCGATTTTCTTGTGTTTAAGGGATGAAAAACCAGAGTTTCTGGGAGGAAAAAAACCTGATTAACCATGCAAGAGATCCACTAACTCGGGAACTGGTCGAAAAAAGGCTTAGAAAAAGTTCCTCCATCAGTCACTAGACCTAAACTTATGTCTACACGTGAATGAGCTACACAGGCCTGAAACAGATAATAAAATGGATGTCACAAAATTATTGTAAAAACTGTGTGAGCTTTTTTTTGGTTAGGAGAGCATCTTCATGTATTCTGAAAATGAAACCACATTCAAAATGAGTTTGATAAAGAGGAGATGTTTCTAAACACAATAAGCTATGCTATTATATTTATCAGCAATAAATGAAGAGCTTAATGAAAAATTTCAGAAACAGTATAAAGCATATGACAATTCATGATCATGTGTTCTAGTATAAAGAAAACATAATTTTGTTATAGATATTTTCAAACATGGCATACAAAACACTTCCCAGTTTCAAGATAGATAACTTTGAAAAACAAGCGGATCTTATATAAATCAAGTGGATATTAAATCCAGCATTATTTCAAAGCTGAATGCAGAAACTATGAAAGTTTCATGCGAAATTTGACCAGAGAGCTTACAAGAATACACTCACTGGCATTTATGAGTTGCTCTAGCACGGACTTTATAGAAAACATGATATATAATTTTGTGTATATATATATATATATATATATATATTTATGAAGAATTGAATGACTAGAACTGAGATTTAAGGTTTTAATATAAAAACACTACTAGTTTCGGCCTGTAACAGCCTTCTTCAGGTGACATTATAAAAGAAAGAAAAAAGAAAAAAACACTAAACATTGAAGATTAAAAGACTATGAACAACATAGACAGTCTCCCAACAATCGCTTGTTGCATTGTTGGGAGTCATGTGAACGCCAGTACAAGATTACAGCTGAATGACTATCTGGGAGGTTGTAGCTCAAGTTATTATTTAGATGAACAGGATTGAAGATGATTTCTCTAGATTCCACGATTTTTCTCTCTAGTTTATCATTGCAACGGCAGATGTTAGTAGATTTTTCCCAGCAGACTTTGTGACTTTGGTTTTCATCATTAGGATTAGCCGAGAAAAGGATATGATTTGATAATGCACTGGCTCGCTGTCTCTTGTAAGTAATGTCCCTCATGTGTTCTTCCATACGCAATTCGACAGATTTGTCTGTCTGCCCAAAATAAGGAATATCACAATCACACAATATTTTATATACACCAGGGTATTTGAGTTGATGATGACAAAGTTTTGGGTGACTTATTAAGAAATGGATCTTTGGAAGTGGAGTGAACAAGGTTCTGATATTGTATTTTCTTAGAACTTTTGCTAATTTATGTGAAACCGTACTTATATAAGGAATAGATATATTGACTTTGAATCTATTTGTTTCTTATGAGTGATGTCTAGGAGGATTAAGAAGGAATTTTTCAATGATTCTCTTGGAATATCCATCGAAAGAAGTTTTCAGATGATTTATTTCTGTAAGAAGTTCATTTGGGTCATCAAAAAGAGAACGGGCTCCAAATGTCCCAAGGTGGAAATTATTCCAAGCTTATGAGGAGAGAAATGATGGGACTGACTATGCAGATATCTGTTGGTATGTGTGGGCAAAGATACAAAGATCCGTTTCTTAATAAGCCACCCAAAACCTTGTCAGCATCAACTCAAATACCCTGGTGTATATAAAATATTGTGTGATTGTGATATTCCTTATTTTGGGCAGACAGACAAATCTGTCGAATTGCATAATGGAAGAACACATGAGGGACATTACTTACAAGAGACAGCGAGCCAGTGCATTATCAAATCATATCCTTTTCTCGGCTAATCCTAATGATGAAAACCAAAGTCACAAAGTCTGCTGGGAAAAACTACTAACATCTTCCGTTGCAATGATGAACTAGAGAGAAAAATCGTGGAATCTAGAGAAATCATCTTCGATCCTGTTCATCTAAATAATAACTTGAGCTACAACCTTCCAGATAGTCATTCAGCTGTAATCTTGTACTGGCGTTCACATGATGCTGCAAGCACTCTCTCAACAATGCAGCAAACGAAAGAACAGCTTTAAATACAACTACAACGTTTTCATGCTAATTATGTATAGAGCCTGTCTATGTTGTTCATAGTCTTTTAACCTTCATTGTTTAGTGTTTTTTCTTTTTTCTTTCTTTTATAATGTCACCTAAAGAAGGCTGTTACAGGCCAAAACTAGTAGTGTTTTTATATTAAATTCATTCAATTCTTCATAAAAATATGTATGTTAACCGAGTTAATGATCATTCTTTCATCTATATATATATATACATATATAGCTATATATAATTTTGCATTGCCAAAATGAAGTCCTTTGGCTCTTTATTTTAGTAAACAAGAGGATCATGCTATGGATTCACCCTCTGTCTTTGCTTTGAGCCAATTTATTTATGAAATGATTAGAAAAGAAAGCCCTGGAAAAGTATCATCAAAAATCGAAAGTATGGCTGCATTATATGGATATTTTCATCATTTGATGAAGTTCAACAGAACAACCAGGAGGACCACAATCTGTTTGAAGAGTTGGGGGAGGGGGCACTTTTTTTTTTTTTTACACTCAGTACAAGTAACTCTTTTAATATGCAGGAGTTGCATTTTTGAGAATCGCTATATACTGAAAATATGTATCAGGTAACCAAAGAAAGTTTAGGTTTCTGGTAGAGTTCACTGCAATAACTTGTTTTATTTTGTAAAGAAATGAAAAAGAAATCTCACCACTACCCTTTGTGGTAAGATGCACCTTGATGTCCTTTCAGGTTGATTTCAGTTAATCATTTGCTAAACATGGGTTGAACGGGTGACATATCGAAAGCTAACAAGTTTTATGCAGTGTCTCTACACAAAGAAGGCCTAACTCAACAGTTTATAGCTAAGGAACTGAAATGTTCTCAAGCAAGCATGAGTAAAGTATTGAGACAGTATTCTAATAATTGGAGTTTTCAAAATAATCACTGTAATAGCAGTCAAAAGGTAACAACTACATCAAGAGATGAGAGGAAATTGAAGAATATCGTGAAGAAAAAACACTTCCGAAGTGTAAAGTATTTTCACAGGAGATGGAAAGAACTACATGTGAATATATCTAAATTTATGACATTGAGACGACTTCACAAATTGGGTTTTAAATCATGTGTGCCTAAAACGAAGCCGCTTATGACTTCCAAGCAAAAGGCAGCTAGAGTGCGATGGTGTAAGCAAAGACTGTTGTGGGGTCAAGAAGATTGGAAAACGGTACTTTTTAGTGATGAAAGCATGTTTTGTGTGTCCCATGGTCATCAAGGGATACTTGTTTGGCATCTTAAGCAAAAAGAATTTGATCAAAAAATGCAAGAAATGTTCGGTGAAATCTGCAACCTCTCTCATGGTATGGGCTTGTATGACTGCAGAGGATCCAGGTAGGCTGTGTATGAAAGTCAATTTCAAAATGTACCAAGAAATTCTTGAGTACTTTATGTTACCAGCATGGCAAGATTCATGTGATGATGAGTTTCTTTTTTAGCAAGATTCAGATTCTTGTCACACTTCCAAAACCACTACTAGATGGCTCAAAGAAAGGCTAACTTACCAGATTTATACCCCATTGAGAATTTGTGGGGAATTATCAAGAAACATCTTCAAGAAGTTGCTCCAAGAGACACAAATGAATTTGTTTCTAGTCTACAGACCATACATGCATGTTTTGATAAAAAAAAACTGTGAACAACTAGTAAATTAATACGTCCAAACATTTATGAATGGTCATAAAAGCTAATAGGGGACGCAACAAAGTGCTAATTATCATGTTGTTTCCTTTTGACTAATTTTTGTGCATTTATTTTTGCATTATTCTAATATTTTGAACTACATTAAAAGTTATTCTAATTTTGTGAATGTTTTCAAATAACAGTTTTCTTATAATTTTATGTATTTGTAGATTACATAAAACCATGTAAATGGTTTTATGTAATCTACAAAGTCCATAGATTTAGATGATGCTAATTCATATTTGGTAATAATTATTTTCTATGCAATAAATTAGAATTGCAAATCATTCAACACATTTTCTTTGATTATTCTAATTTTTTGATTTGGAGGTGTAATACTTACCTATAGATCAGAGACTTACTCAGAGAGACATCCAAAGGCTGGAGACCACTAAGAGTAGCATGAGAAATTTGCAAATTATCTTCTTGAGATGTATTATGGGAATTACAAACTAATGGAGGAGGAAAAAAAACTAACAACAAACAAAATGGAAAATGGAATCATGGATAACATGAATTGCCAAAGTGGAAGATGTCACTATCCATGTGAAAATCCTAAAATGGCAGTGGGTAGGCCACACTGTTAGAAGAACAGACCAACATTCGACTACATAGGTAATGAACTGGAGTCCAAGAACTCATAAAAGACTAAAGAAGGACCATTTAGTCAGGAAATGGATGAAATTAGGAAACACATTGCAGTGGCCTGGCAACAAGCAGTCTAGGACAAGACAAAGTGGAGAAATCAGGAAAAGACCTTCATCCAGTAGTGGATTAAGATTAGTTGATGATGATGAAATTACAAAGCTTGGTAAATAAGAGAAAGGATGATACAATTGAGATTTACAAGTTATGGAGAAGAGCTTATGAGATAAATATCAGTTGGAGTTTTCAAAGATGGGAGGGGAAAGAATGACAGGCTATCCCTGAAAAAAATTGTATAAAAGTGAAGTAAGAGTATGAAAGAGAGATTTTTGTTACATGGAGAGTGGTGGAAACACTGTATTGCCAAGCTGTATGGAAATAAGGGTGAACCACACATACTGAGTTTTTTGACTCCATGAAACTATGTTAATAATAAAAATAATAATATAAATGAATGCATCAAAAATACATCAAAATATTCTAGTATTTTTGTTGTGTACTAAAAAATAACGGGCAAAAATAAAAATATTATTGTGTAATACTGGCATTACTTTTTAATGCTAAATAGGTACATGAGCAATTTTCCTAAAATTTGGAAATTATCTTCTTGAAACATATTTCATCAAAATCAATCATCATCGATTTTCTGATATATATATCACCAAGGGATGTTTGGGTTACTATGACAACACTACATGATTAAGTTTACATTATTATTCTCCTATCAACAATTTTCGTCCAAATAAATCTATTACTTGTAGGCATTCCAATATTGTCATATCTAACATTTTGTGCTTCTAAGGCACTTCTGACTGAATCAATCCACCTAGACCTTGGTCTTCCTCTAGGTCTCTTTCCTGCTATCTTGCCATCAAACATCTGTTTTGCTAACTTTTCCTCACTCATTCTATTTATGTGACCATACCACTTTAGATTAGCTCTGCTGACACATTCTTGAATGCTAATAATGTCAAGTTCTTTTCTAATATCTTTATTCTTAATATGATTCTGCCATTGATGCCATCTGTTCACTCCCCTAATTTTTCTCACAACCCTCATATCTGTGGTCTCTAGTCTTTGATCAACTGTTTTATTTCTAACCAAACTCTCAGATCCATAACTTAAAACTGGTTTGAACACTGTCTTGTATATTGCTAGTTTGGTGTTTTGGCTAATTTCTCTCTTTATTCCATATAAATTTATTCAGCTAGCTACCCACATTTGCCAAATTTGTTACAGCTGTTATTCAATTTAGTCAGAGAATCCCAGAGACTTGCATTAGATGAATTTAGAATTACAACATCACCTGCATAAAGCAAAGAGCTAAGTTTGACATCTTTAATTTGTACTAAAAAAACATCAAATGTAATCTAAATGGCTTAAACATATATCGCCATCATCAAATTCCTGACATATCCTCAGGAGGGTGTACAGGATATTATGATACTACTACATGAAAAAGTTACATCACTACTAACTTCCTATTGAAAATTTTCCTCTAAATTAACTTATTGTCTAAATTAAAGATACCAAGAAATTATATGCTTGGTTTAATCCATTATCCAAGTGTAAGCAAACAAAGTTTGCACCTGAAGTATCTTTCAGGACTGGGGAAACTCTTGGCAAAGGTGGTATAAGTTCTCATCACTTGCCTCAGTATCCCATAATACAAAGCACATCCCCTTGTGGACATGTATAATGCTATGCATTAAGGGTAGGTCACTACCCAGACCAGTTTCCCTGTATTAAGTGCGAGGTTACCTCTCTAAAAACTCGTGAGATTCCCCCAGATCACCCATCAATGAGTGACCCAAAGAATCAAAAACTCAGTGTTGTTCCCCTCAGTAACAGGCTCACCTTGTCACTGAGAACTCTCAGCGTTAGGCTCTACCCAGTGGCAGGTTCATCCCACCACCGAGCAGAACTACTCATATTTCATCTGAGGGGTAACAGCAACAGCCGTGACTCAGTTAACTTCATGGGCCACAGCATTGCCATCCATTACCCAAGCTTCCAAACGGTTTCAACCCTTAGGGGTCTCATTAGTGGGAGCCAGACCCAGAAGTGGTAATACTGAGGTGGAAGTAATGGAGAAGTCATATTTCCATATACAAGTTGCCAAAAGGTGTCACACCTTATTATTAAAAATACTCTGGATTAGAGATAAATAATTGTTGAAAGTTTTTCACTTGGTTATATTATAAATTAAAGATACCAAGAAATTATATACTTGGTTTAACACGTTCATTGCCAAGCTGAAAATTGGAATTTCGTGTGGTGGCCAAATTTTTTTTACTTGATAGTGATGCTCACACGATAACGCATGATCGGCCGTTTGGTGAGAACTCGCATCACGCGATATCGTGTGATTGGCAATGAACGTGTTAATCCATTATCCAAGTCTAAGCAAACAAAGTTTGCACCTGAAGTATCTTTCAGGACTGGGGCAACTCGTGGCAAAGGTGGTATAAGTTCTCATCACTTGCCTCAGTATCCCATAATGCAAAGCATATCTCCTTGCGGACATGTATAATGCTATGCATTAAGGGAAGATCACTACCCAAACTGATTTCGACCTTTATTGAGGTCTCATTAGTGGGAACTAGACCCAGAAGTGGTGATACTGAGAGTAGTGGAGAAGTGATATTTCCATATATCATTTGCCAAAAGGTGTCACACCTTATTATTAAAAATACTCTGAATTAAGGATTACCACTTCTGGGTCTGGCTCCCACTGATGAGACCTCAATGAAGGTCGAAAAGGTCTGGGTAGTGACCCTTCCCTTAATGCATAGTATTATACATGTCCACAAGATGTGCTTTGCATTATGGGATACTGAGGCAAGTGATGAGAACTTATACCACATTTGTCATGAGTTGTCCCAGTCCTGAAAGATACTTCAGGTGCAAACTTTGTTTGCTTATGCTTGGATAATGGATTAAACCAAGTATATAATTTCTTGGTATCTTTAATTTATAATATAACCAAGTGAAAAACTTTCAATAACCTATTGTCTGTCAAGACTCCAATATTATCAGAGCTTATATTTCTCTCCTCTAAGGCAATTTTTACTGTATCAACCACCTAGATCTTGGTGTTCCTCTGAATCTATCATCCTTGCAAAGCAAACTTGATTTGCTAACTTTTTCTCTCTCATTTTGTTTAAATGACCATACTGCTTGAGATTAGATCTACTAACACATTCCTGAATGCTAACAACATTAAGTTCTTTCCTAATATCCTTATTTTTATTATAATACTGCTGCTAATGCCATATGAACTCTCATATCTGTGGTCTCCAGTCTTTGATCAAGGGTCCTATTTCTAACCCAGTTCTCCGATCCATAAGTTAAAAATGGTTTGAACACTGTCTTGAAAAGCTAGTTTAGTGTTTTGACTCATTTCTCTCTTATTCCATATAAATTTATTCAATTGACTTCCTACCATACCAGCTTTGCAAATTCTGTTGTCTATTTTCCATATTAATTTGCCATCTTCACCAAAAATTGTCCCTAAATAACTGAAATATCTCATAGGTTCTCCATTCAGAATGCAGTTAATGTTTTCAATGTTTCTACCAGTTTTCCTTATTTTAGTCTTTTTATTGCTGATTTTCGTACCAAATTTATCACAACGGTTATTCAATTTAGTCACATAATCCTGCAGACATGTACAGAATTATTTAAAAGTATAACATCATCTGCATAAAGTAAAGAGCTGAGGATAAAATCCCCAATTCTGATATCAGGTTTAATACCACTGGCCTTTATAATTTTATCCCTATAAATAATGAATGACAGTAGAGGTAGTGTACTCTCATGTCTCCTGATTTAACATGAAACCAACATCCTTTACTGCCTTCAATTCTTACTACTGATTTACTACTCAAATATAGACTAAGTATTGATTGATATAATGTCCAATTTACATCATTTAACTGCAGCATTTTGAACAGCTTTTTTTTTTTTTCTTGGCATCTCATATGCACTTTCACTTTCTATATCTATAAAACTTAAATACAGATTCTTGTTATATTCCCATGCCTTCTTCCCTATTTCTCTTAAAGTAAAATTCTGATCCAAACAATTACTATTTGGGCAATCCAAATTATTCTTCTACAAGTTTGCCTTCCACAACTTTTAGTAGCCATTTTTCAAGTACACTTGCATACATCTTACTAGGAACAATCAGTAGAGTAATTCCTCTTATTCTCACATTCAGTTTTAATTCCCCTGTTATAGATTGGTACTATGAGAGTTCTATTCCAATCATCTTGAATTCAACCCTCTGACAAGGCTTTTTGAATTATGCATTGTGGCCATTATTAAAATTTATACTTCAATATTTGAGCATTTCTGATTAAATGTGACATCTACATTTCACTATGTCACATGTCAATAAAGGCGCAACTATACACTGTACTGGAAACCATCCCAAGAAAAGCACTGCATTTAGCAGTCTTTCAAAGTACTTACTCCAGACATCTAGAATATCTTTATCTGCAGTTTTTGTGTCACCTTTATCATATCTGATTCCTTTTACAATACTCTTTCCTCCATTTCTAAGCTAATCCAATAGTCTCCAGAATATTTTGCCACTTTTCTGATATTCATTTTCTATCTTCTTACCAAAGTTTTCCCATGACGTTTCTGTACAGTAGTCTGCTTTCTTACATTTTTGTCTGTATTTTCTAAGATCACAAGCTGACTTACTTGCCAGAAACTTCCAATATGCCTTCTTATTTTCCTCGACTTCCTCTTTATTATGGCGTTCCGATTTCTTTGTCCTTGCAGACAACCTCACCACATGCCTCTCTGACTGAATCAATATTTTCTTCAGGGTTTGTCACCGAATCTCCAAAGCTTGATTTTTTTTTTCAATCTCTTTCATTTTTTATTGAATGCTGTTTGTGTATTTGAGTCTATAGTTTACCCTGAAAGCTACTCAATTTTGATTCATTTTAAAACTTTCTTTCACACTTTTCTTTTCAATATGAAATTCAATTTCATTGTGCTGAACACTAAATGGCGATTACTTCCAATTTTAAATCCTCTGTATACTCTTGTGTTGTGAACCAGCAGGAGAATATTGTTATGAACAATAACATAGTCAATGATTTTTTTTTATTTTATTTCTTGTAGTATAACTAGTATGCCCTGAACAGGAATCCAGCAACTACTTACCATTATTAGTTTTGTTCTTTTCTCTTTCCCAGAACATTTTTACAAGTATAGTAAATCAATTCCCACTGTGCTGTTTAGGTGTCTTCAACAAACAGCAACTTTTCTTTTTTTTGTTGTGTCAGCTATCTTCTACAATGCCTTGAAAATTTTCCCAACTTTTTCTTCAGCAGAACCTTTTGTAGAACCATAGGCACAAATAAGTCTCATTGTCCAGTTCACCATTCAGCTATTTCCCACATCACTCTATTTGATATTGTCTGCCATTCAAAATTATCCTCATATTTAATGTTGAATACTATAGCTACTCTTTCTTTTCCCTGATTGGTATTGCCTGAATATAACATCTTGTATTTGTCACTTTGAACATATCGCCTGTTTTTGTCTTCTTGTTTTGGTAACACCTATTATGTCAATCTGGTATTTATCCAGTTCTTTTGCTAGTTCCATTTCTTTTCCATTGATGCTTCTTATGTTGAAGGTGCACATGTTGAACTCTGCCAATGTTGAGTTGGGATGAGTTTCAGTAGATAAGAATGCAATTTGTGACTTATTTTTCACGGTATTAACAACACCACAAACACTTTTATCCACAAGGATGTTTTATTAACGCTAATATTTCGCTGATTTTCAACTCAGCATCATCAGAGCACAACACACATGTAAACGCGACAGTGAGTGAGTGAAACAATGTAATTGCAAAAGACAAAAGATCTAAAGTCCTATTTTTGGCGCCCTCTAAAGAGAAAAAAACAAGCAGCAGTTATCCAGGAGTTTTTCTTAGGATAACCGTCTCCCAAATTTTTGGCAAATTAATGCAACCATATTTGTTAAGGCTGGGAGAATTCTTCAAAGCCATTGCTGACTCAAAAAATAATCTTTCAGATCTCTAACGACTCCTAAATAGCACATTCGTTTTCCTCCATCTAATCCTGTGTGAGGGAGTGTCCAAAGCGTGGTCTGCCAGTCCCGACTTGCCATAGTAATAGTAGCGAATGTATCTTTCATGTTCTTTCCGGCAGATGTTCACTGATCTTCCTGTTTGCCCATAATAGGCCAAGTCACAGTCACATGGAACTTCATACACTCCTGGGTGTGCTAAAGGGTGAAGTTTATCCTTTGGCGAGTGGATCAGAGTTGCCAGCTTGACATGAGGCTTGAAGGTGGTGTGAAGGCCATGTTTCAACAATACTTTGGCTATCTTTTCCGATGTACCTCTGATATAGGGAATGGAAATGGTCATGTTGTATTCTTGTGTATTAGAGGGGGGCAGAGTAATGGGCCTATGTAGTATTTTTTCTATTTTGTAGGGATTGTAGCCGTTGGCTAAGAACGTATGGCGCAGGTACTGGAGTTCAGTGGTCAGAGCTGTATCGTTAGAACAAATGGCTCTGGCTCTGTGTGTAAGTGTTTTTAAAATGCCGTACTGTTGGACTGGATGATGATGTGATTGTTTATGTAGGTATCTTCCTGTGTGTGTAGGCTTCCTGTAAATAGAAAAGGATAGTGATCCATCTGAAAGGCGGGTGACTAATGTGTCAAGAAATGGTAGACAGTTATTTGATTCTTTTTCTACTGTGAAGTGAATTTTGGGGTGTTGGCTGTTTAGGTAGGTGACAAAAGCGTCCAAAGTGTCTTGTCCATGGGGCCAGATGGCAAACACATCATCTACATAGCACAACCAAACTTGTGGCTTGTATGTAGCTGTGGTAAGTACTTTGTTTTCAAAGTGTTCCATGTAAAAATTTGCTAACGGGGGGGAGAGGGGGGAACCCATAGCAGTACCATTAATCTGTTTGTAGAATTTCCCCCCCCCCCCATGTAAAGTAACCTGCATTCATGGTAAATTGAAATAATTCAAAAATATCTGGGGGAAATTTAGACTTGATTAAATCAAGAGTGTCTATAAGTGGTACACTGGTAAATAGGGAGGTGACATCGAAACTAACCATTATGTCTGAATTTTTTAGGATTAGATTTTTAACCAGTGTTTTGAAATGGATTGAATTTTTTACAAAAGTAGAGGAGTTGCCAGTAAGAGGGGCAAGCGACTTAGCTAAATGCCGGGCCAGTTTATATGTGGGACTATCTATGCTATCAACTATGGGGCGTAGGGGAACATTAGTTTTGTGGATTTTTGGTAATCCATAAATACGGGGTGTTTTAACATGAATTGGTTTTATTTTCCTGATGATTTCTTTGGGCCATGATGTCACTTTTTTCAGTAATTTTCGGACTTTTTTCTTTTGCGACATTGTAGGGTCTCGATGTATACTTTGATACGTGGAACTGTCACATATGAGATCTTGCATTTTTTTGTTATATTCTTCTTTATTCATGATAACTGTTGCATTTCCTTTATCAGCTTTTGTAATAATAATATTTTTATTATTATATAACTTTTTTAGGGCAGTTATTTGCTTATGTGGTATATTACTTTTTGGAGGCTTAGCTTTGTTTATAATACTTGCTATGTCTAGTCGCATGTTATTGGCCATTGCTGGCGGAAGAAATATTAGCGTTAATAAAACATCCTTGTGGATAAAAGTGTTTGTGGTGTTGTTAATACCATGAAAAATAAGTCATGAATAACCATCAACGCCTAAGCTTATCAGTTAGAAGAATGCAATTTGGTTGGCTAAATCCTAAATTTTCAGTTCATCCTCATTTATTCATTACCTGGGTATATACCTAACAGGGAGCACCACAAGAAGGTGAGGACTGGACATTAGATCAAAACCCCTGGTCAGTTCTCTGCGCATTCCTTAAAAGACTATATGAAGGCCTACCATTTATCC
Organism: Typopeltis vanoorti; assembly: GCF_054136105.1. Taxonomy (NCBI): domain Eukaryota; kingdom Metazoa; phylum Arthropoda; class Arachnida; order Uropygi; family Thelyphonidae; genus Typopeltis; species Typopeltis vanoorti. Next base: position 88,542,934 of record NC_143566.1, read on the forward strand.
AGCTTTGACCCTTAAGCATCCCATTTCAACCCTACACTGTAATTTTTATATGATTCCAGATTAGCCATTACTTTCTGTGTAGTATTTTATACTATTACCTTTATTATTGCAAAGAATAAATAAAGCCAGCCTGGCTGGCTGAAGGTAGTATTTGTACTCACCAACAAAGAGTTGGAGTTTGAATCCTAATGTGGTATGGATGTTTATGAGTCTTCATATGGGAGATGATTTTTGTTGCCCAGTGTGAGACTGCCACTAACTGGAGCTTATTGGAGGCCTGAAGTAGCTTGAAAAAAAATTCCAGGTTTAGTTGCTACAACAGGGTTTCCAGATTATCTGACCGCCATCTTACCTACAGTCCTAAATTAAAATATGTTTTCAATCTTCTGTGAATGGAATTCACAGGAGAAAGAGAGAGGAACAATAACTAATTTGAACAGGATACACAATACAATATATTATGAACTGCATTTTAAAACTGAAACTCACTTTTTCCAAACAGTAACTGAGCAATTTCTTCCAAGCATGTTTTCAAATCCCACTCTACTAATTTTGTTGCTTCAAGACTGTGACAATTTTGTTTATCAGAATCGCCAACACCACACTCAAATAGATTCAGAGTTTCTCCTTCTTCATTACCTTGAAATAACTGTAAATACAAAAATACAGAAAATAATAAATAATGTATTCTATTTATTCTATCTATCAAACTTTTATGGATGGGGAATATGTAAGAAGTTAATGCCTGGAATACTTACCACATGGAGACTGTTAATAAACTGTTCAACAATCTTCATGAGGTAAATATATTGGACATTCATTATCAACAAATCTAATCCATTAACAAGGCATTCACCTTAGGGTATAATCAACATGTTGGAGGTTTAAGGGTATATTTACAGCACTAGGAAAAGATTAAAAACTAATTTTGCTATCCTTATCCGCTCAACCAAGAATCAGCTCCCTCCTCTTTCACTGGCTGGAGTTTATAAAGTACCCTGTTCCTACAAGGCGACTTGCTTCAGACAGACAGGCAGATCAGTGACTATCCATTTAGAAGAACACAAATTATACAACTGCAATAATGACTATGGTCAATCTGGCCTTGCAGACCATGTATTGGACACAATCCATAGGGTCTCCTGGAAGAAAATCACCATGCTCCACCACAGTAAATTTAAAACTGAAAGACTATTTTTAGAATCCACAGCAGCACTCAAAAATCAACCTAACTTAAATAAATACAGATGCATAAAACTTCCCAAAATTTCGGAAACAATAATTGTCAAAGGTCCCACTTTACATCCTAGCTCACCTACAAACATCCATAGATAGGACTTTAGAGTCACCCACATGTTTCATTTAGTATTGTGTTGTGTGTGTGTGTGTGTGTGTTACAAGAATTATTTGTAATCCTTGACGATATCTCAGTGACTGAGATGAAATATTGGAAGCATTAAAATTAGTTTTTAATCCTTTCCTAGTGTTGTAAATATTCCATTAAACCTCCCACTGCTTAAGCCTTACGTATAATCAACAGTTTACCTAAAAATCCCAATTTGGAGTGAATAAGTGATATATGGTAACTATGTAATAGTAAATTGATATCTCCAGTACAGACTAACCATTATATGATTACCTATCCGATTTAACATTATATAGTCACCCAATTGATTGTACTATTATATAGATGGCACAAATGGCTAGTGTGTTTGGATGTTAGCTAAAAGGTTGGTAGTCTGAATCCAAATGAAGGAAACTTTTTTTTTTTTTTTATTCAGGGAAGTAAAAGAGTTCATTATCAAATTAATATGGGGGAAAAAAAAAAACCTGTAAACATGTAAGATAATTTAATAAATCAACGAATAGTTTCATACTACATTATTGTGTACTTCTTCAGATTGATACAATTAAGCACAAATATAAGGAACTTATATATGGAAAAGTTTGAACAATCAGCACTGATAAATACTATACAAAATCGAGATTATGGGTGAAATAAGTTCGCAATATTTTTATCATTTGGCCAAGCTCAGAATTTTTTCAAAACTTTGCTACTTCCTTAATGGTTTAAATCAAAAAAATCCAATTTACATCACAGGTAGAAAAAGATACATCCATTTTCTTCTTGAATACTCTTATCTCAATTGAAAATCACAGTAATCTTACATTTGAAGTATTCAGAAAAAAAATGTTCAATACAGGTTAGTATCTCCATACTATTTCTCACCACCACCCAGCAAAACCAGGGTAACATCAAAACATTAAAAGAGAGAGATATATAGAGAGCTATTATATTATCAAGAGAGCGGAAGAAGTAAGAAGTGAAGCAAGAAATCAGGAGAGTGGAGCTGAGGAGACTGAAATTATAGTAAATGAAAATAGTAGTAATGTGAGTGATAATGATAGAATGCAAGATGGACAGGGAAACAGGGTGACAGTATAATGAGAGAGGACATTGAAGTAGTGGTGAATGTATATACGGGGATGGTTATTAAGGGAATGGGATGTAGCAGAGTCTGAAGAGACAGGTTAAGTGATGATAAAGGCAACTGCAAATGGTTAGGTATGGAGAAATCACAACCTACAAGTGGAATGGCTCGGACCATTTATTGATCGAAAAGTGAACTGCTATGTTTATTTACAAATGCCAGAAGCATCAGAAATAAGAGGGATGAAATGGTTTTGTCAATTGAGTTCATTCGCCTGGAAAATTGTTGGAATAGACAAAACATGGTTGGATAAGGATGATATCCTGATGGAAATAGAAATTATTATTATTATTATGCAACACCACCGTGGAGTCCAAAGACTCATCGAGGGAGGGCACCTACTCTACAGCTCTCCTTCTCCACCAACCGCAACTACTTTCATCATCTACACCACTGCCATCTACCACCGACCACCACCAGTATTTTCACAGACAATCATAAACATCCATGCCCACAGTGGGATTCAAACCCGCAGCCTTTCAGCTGAAGAGCAGATACACTAACCACTTGGAATTAGGCTGGCAATAGAAAGGTATGATGTTCTCCACAAAGTTAGAAAAGACAAGAAGGGAGGGGAGGGAGGGGTGCTGCAAATATTGGCAAAGGTTTTGAGTCAGCATGATGTGATGTGAAGGATGACAAGAAGACATATTTAGTCGGATGCTGCAATAGGCAGGGAATGTGAAGGGTGATGATGAAGAAATGTGTATATATATATATACACACACACACACACGCAAATTGGGTTAGTGAACAAAGAAAGGGTGATTATTATGGGTGATTTTAATTATAGCAGTATAATTTAGAATGAAGCGATAGCATTTGGAAATAAGGAAAATGAATTTCTTGCATTCGAGAGACAACTATCTCAGCAAGTATGTGAAAGAGGGCACACAATGATCGAGAGTTTAGATCAGATAATTTCATCAGAGGATGTGATTGTAAGTGGGGTTTAGCACTTCCGTCTAGTTGGTGAGAGTGATCATGAAGTGACCAGCTAAGTTGTGGCTAGCCATATGAAAACTTCTTTGAGGAAAGGATACATGTGGAATGACAGGGCTGGTGATTATGAAATTCTTAGGGGACAGCTTGAGGCTATAGCATGGAGTGATAAATTCTTGGTTTAATCCTTTATCCAAGTGTAAGAAAACAAAGTTTCTTCAGGACAGGGCAACTCGTATATAGAGGCTAATGGCTTCACATCATTTGCCTTAGTATCCCATAATGCAACGCACATATCCTTATGGACATGTATAATGCTATGCATTATGGAAAGGGTCACTACCCAGACTGGTTTTGACCTTTATTGAGGTCTCATAAAGTCAGACACAGTGAGGTCTGACTTTGAGATCTCATTGGGAATCAGACCCAGAGGTGATACCAAGGTTGAAGTAATGCAGAAGTCGCATACAATTTGCTCTCAAAACTGAAAAGGTTCAATGTGTTTCCTTCCTTGATCTGTTTATGCTTCATCTTCTGTACGACAACATCAGTTTTCTAGTTTTAGAAAGAAAATTCATATCTATGCTTGGTCACAACACAGTCAAAAAAAGAGGCACCATTAAATCTCTTATTTGTCGAGCTTACTTACTGTACTCGACTGCAATGTTACTAACAACAGAAATCATCATCATTCACCCCATTTGCCTAAGGCAGGTTGAAGCTACTATGAACAATAGCTTTCTAGTCCAATCTATTTGCAGCCAAGTTATTCAAATTTCTATAGACTGCTTATACTCATTGATGTTTCTATTTATTTCCTTCTAGGTCTTCCAGGGGCATCTTTCATTCTACTCTTCCGTTTTGGAGAATTTGGTTGGCCGAGTGGTTAGCGTATCTACTCTCCAGCCAAAAGGCTGCAGGTTCGAATCTCACCATGGGCATGGATGTTTGTGATTATCTGTGCAATACATTGGTGTAGTTGCAGTTCGTTGTAGTGGGTAGAGACAGAGTTGTAGAGTGGGTGCTCTCCCTCGATGAGTCTTTGGACTCCCTGGAGGTCATCATCATCAAATTCCTGCCATGTACCCACAAGGGGTGTACAGGATATGATAGTACTACATGAAAAAATTATATCGTTACTAACTTCCTATCTATAATTTTCCTCCAAATCAGTCTGTTACTTGTCAAGACTCCAACATTATCAGATCTTATATTTCTATCGTCTAAGGCACTTTGTACCGTATCAATCCACCTATATCTTGGACTTCCTCTGGGTTGTTTTCCTGCCAACCTGGTTGTAATATTATAATAATAATAATAATAATAACATTTTATCAAAAAAAAAACATCTCGTCTAACAAAAAATGGCTTCATTCAGTCTTTTGTAAACAAGGTCAATTAGCAGTTATGGAGTTTTTCTGTCACCAGTCTCTCAAGAAATTTTCAATCATATTGCCATCTCCTTTGACCTAGCCTAGTCTATCCAATTCTCTTCATCTCTAGTTTATCATTCTTTAGCCAAAGCAACAGATCTGCAGCTGTCCATCACAAGCATCTAGATAATATTAGATTCCATGCATTCCACAGTCAAATATCTTATTAACTTAACCTAACTTGAATGATCTGGCCATCTCCTCCAAACACAGAATTCTGTGGAGAAAGAAAATACTAGTCTTATACAGTTCATATAGAGCAGCTGGATAAAAAAAAAAGTTTGTGAAACTGAATAGATATAATAGCTTAAATTATTCCCTTTATGAGAAATTCTTCTTCACATAGCCCTATCCTGTTACCCCCCCCCCAAAAAAAACTTTTTTTTTAATAACATATGCAAAAATGTCATTTTTATAATGCAAATCTCCTAACATAAGTCTTCCGCTGTGTATATATATATATATATATATATATATTTTTTTTTTTAATGCAAACCTTCTTATTCCTACAAGTTAATGTTCTTTTCAACATTGCAGTTACATAATGTGATGAAGTAGTCATTTCAGCAATGTGGCTCTTAAGTTTAAACTCTGTCACTCCCACATCTCTGGATTCACTGATCACTTATAGAAAATTCTCATTAATATAATATTCTACCTGTAATGGCCTTAATCCAAAATGCTAATAACTTGACAACTGGCAACAAGGAATTGAACTGACACTCATTATCACAGAACCAGCCTATTTAAATCACCCTGCAGTGATTCCATTTCAGCTGTGTCTTATCACCCTCCCAACTTAGCATTATTAACAAATAACTGGATATCACCTCTAAATGAATCTTAATATCACTACTATACTAATGAACAACAATAACCCAAGTACAGAACCCTGTAGTACTCCAGTGATCACTGTCTGTCAGACTCAATCTCCACACATTACTTTCTGATACCTGTCAGTTAGCCACTCATTAATGTATGTCAAGTTTTCCTTCCATTAGACTACACACACACACATATAGGTACTCTTTCACATTTTTTTATTTTAACCACTATATCTTACATGCCAATTTGCATTATTCTTTTGCCTTTTTTTTTCTCTCTCTCTAATACTGTACAAATTAAATTTTTTTTTTTCTTCCCAATTAATTCTTTACCTGGCAGTCACCTTGGATTCTCAGTATTTCACTTTTGAATTGCATTTTATTTACTCCATTCATGTTCAATTCTGATAAAGCCAATCAAGCTTTCAAACTCAACCAGGTTATGCCTCTATGTTAGCAGGGTATACTGATGTAGCCTTCCTACTTAGGATAGCTTCTAGCAGTATTTCATCATCTGCTTCCACAAAATGAATGAGATACAGTTAGAGTCAGCAGAGATTAAAGAATATTAAAAGTAAATTTAATTTAAATATTTCTTAAACGAATGTTACCTTCTTAAATAATAAAAAAAAAAAAACATGAGTAATTTTCTCCTTATCAGTTTTAATAATGACACAAAGTTGGTTTTTTTTTTTCTTGCTTGAAGCTGTGCTTTCAAATTCTGAATTGACTGCATGCCTTTGGCCAAATTTATTATGATGATACATGGCACACTAAATGAGCATACTGTGTTGCCGAATATTACCCTAGGATTGCACAAATAAGATGAGAATTATTTGGTTGGCCTCTCACCTGATGTGAAGTGAGCAGTCTTACTCCTTCCAACTGATGAAATACAGGATAGTGAGTAGAATCTATAGCATCACGCCGGTATACATCACCAATAACTAGAAAGTTATCTAAACCACTCAAAATAAGTTCGTGCTGATGAGCTGATGTATGGGCTCGAAGCATAAACTGCCTGTTAAGATAGTAAGTATCGCTCTGTTTACGACTAGGATGATCTTGTGGTACAAGAAGGCTCTCAAAATTTTGCTCCAGCGTTACAATGGGTCCTAAACGTTCGTACACGGAAAACAACGGATTACCTCTCCTATTGACGTACTTCGAGTATATATAATTTACAATTCTTTGCTTAACTAAACAAAGAGGATGGTATTTTTGCAAATGTAGGTTACGACCGATGAAAGATAAAATACGAGGTGTAACATTAGATATGTCATCTCGCTTGTACTCAACATTTTGCACTATTATATTATTATTATGGTTTTCAACAGGTGTAACGTGATCACCTATTTCAGAAAAATGTCTTAAGAGTTTAACTCGTAGTCTGATTTTACGGGAACCATACCGGTAGACACGTGTTATTTGGTTTGCAAAAGGCGAAAGAAAAGTACAGCTGGTCATTATCACTGGAAAGCACAAAATTAAATCACATTTGCCACTTTACTCGCAGAATACCACGTGCTTCCTAACGCACATGAATTTTATTATGCAGGACAACCACAACAAACGATTTTCACAATTCTGTAGAAAATTGAATTAATCCCGATAGATGGCACTAACATATCAAGTTTCTGTCAGTGATCCATCAAGTTTCCATCATTGATCATATTGAGGGCAGCAGATAAAAGAGAGGAGTAACTGGAGTAATGTCCTAATCAACTAAAATAATGAGACCAGTATAAGGTCCAGTGGCGGCCCGTACATAAGCACTGCGACACTGCAGCACCCCCAAGGAAAAAATTAAATTTTGTTTGTGTTTATAAATAATAACAATGCTTACAGCCTTGGTCTTGCACAACCTGTAGGATCAGCTACACTTGCATCACTTGCAGGCGCAAACTTGACTTATTTGTCTGTTTGCTTACTTGGGAAATGGAGTAAAACCAGGTTTAAAATTGCTTGGTATTTTTAACATTTATTCTACCCAAGGTAAAATACCTTCTACATTTATATCTCCTCCAGAGATTTTTATTTAATAAGGTTAAAACACCTTATGGCAACTTGTTCTGGTAAAATACTTATAAGCTCTGAATTACTAAATCTTGGTATTTCTAGCCTAGCTCCCACTGACGAGACTTCAATAAATGTCGAAACCTGTCTGGGTAGTGGCCCCTTGCCCTTAATACAATGCTTATAACATTATATAAATGCAGTACAACATGTTAAAGGTTACAGCTTATGTTTTGACATTGATTGAATAGTTAATAATTGGAATTGTTCGATTAACGCTTTAGATTACGAAACAAATGCACTGCGATCTAACGCCGATATTCGTTTGCCCTTGTCATTGCATGGCTGGATGGACATCAACCCCTTGGATTTTTATCCCGTAATCGGTATTTTTTAATTGTTTAAAGAAAGAAAGTTTTGAGCACTTGGCTCGCCCTAATTTGGGCTGTGTAGAAATATTTCAATCTGTGATCAGGCCTGCCTTTGGGCGTTTATGTTTCCATCTGTCTTTTTCATTGTAATTTTATGACTCACGAATGAGTAGGTTGGGATGGAGTGATGCTTGAGCAAAGTACTTGGTTGCTATCTGGAATAGAAACGTGGGTATGTCTGGCAGGTTTCCGTCTTGGTGGAGGATAGTGTTCCTCACAAACCACGGGGCATTGAAGATCATTCGGAGGCATTTGGTTTGGATTATTTGTAATATTTTGATGTTACTAGGGGAGGTGTGGCTCCACGCTGGTGAACCATAAGTTAGTATGGGTCTGATGACTGCTTTGTATATTCTTTGTTTGTTTTCTGGACTGACTTTACTTCTACGGTTGAGTAGAGGGCAGAGTTGAGCTATTGCTGAGTTTGCTTTGTTGCAGGCATGAGAGATGTGGGAGTTGAAGCTGAGATGGTTATCTAGTTTGATTCCCATGTATTTTACTTCTTTTTGCCATGGGATATCAGTATTGAACATCGTGACTGCTCCATGATGGTCTGTTTTCTTCCTTGTAAATAGTATGGCCGTCTTTTGTCTGCATTGACATCAATTCTCCATTTCTGAAACCAATTTTCAAGATTCGTTGCTGCTTTTTGTAGTCGTTGTGTGGCTAGGTATGGTCTGAGTGATCTGGTCAGTATCGCCATATCATCTGCATAGAAAGCCATGGTGGTTGATGCTGTGCTTAGGACGTCTGAGATAAACGGCAATGTATTTTTAGTATGCTTATGCGCCTTATTTCTATGAGATATGAAACGTTTATTATTGGTGCGTGTTCGTGGCGAACTATTTTTTTGTAACTGCTGATTTTATTTTGTTAAAATAACATATAATTATTTATTTATTATAGATTCAAGACTGAATTGTGACGAGTGTTACTGTTGAAAATATGAAAAGAATAATATTTTTTCAATTTTCGTTACACGAAACAAATGCACTGTGATATAACGCCGATATTCGTTAGCTGTCGTTGCACGTTACGTCGTTCGTGGTGAACTATTTTTTTGTAAATCTTATTTTATTTTGTTCAAATAACATATAATTATTTATTTATTATAGCTACAAGGCTGAATTATGACGAGTGTCACTGTTGAAAATATGAAAATAATTATATTTTTTCAATTATCGTTACACGAAACAAATGCACTGCAATCTAATGCCGATATTCGTTTGCACTTGTCATTGCTATTGATACGAAACTTTTATTATTGGTGTTTGTTCGTGGTGAGGATGAAATATTTTTAATAAAGCAATTTTTAATATGTAAATTTATTTATTAATAAATTTGTTACTGATTAGGAAAAAAAGTTTTTTTTTTTTTTGTATATGCAGCACCCCCACTTAAAATTTTCACCGGCCGCCACTAATTATGCCTATTTGCATAACACACCTTCAACTAAAAAGTTCTCATCAAACATTCCTGACCTTCTAGAAGATTCGAATTGAGCCCTGTATGTGCAAAAAGACAGGTGAATCCTTAATATGCCAAACAAAGACAAAAAATGATCACCCCACCTCCCCATTCGAAGGTTTCAGAAAAATGGTCAGCTTGGCTCTCGCCAACAGATATTTTCTGACGGTAATACATATATCAGTAAGCTTCTGACTTTCTAGGCACCATTTTCTCAACGAAATCGTATTTTAAGTCCAGTCACCTCAAGTATCGTGGAAACATAGTGAGATGTTACTTCTTAACGCCATTCAAAATACACATCTGTAAGTGTGTTTTGAATGGGCGTTCAAAATCCCTCACATCGATGCCATGTAAAACGCTTTTTAAACGATGTCGCTTACCGGTAGCGCTATACAATCTAAAATAAATAAAATACTACCAATAATATATATCTATGTACCTTTTTTTTTTTTTTGTGGAAATGACGTTTGCATTCATAGCGCTAGTCCTCCCAGAGGAGGATTAAACTAAGGTCGATTCTAGTTGTCGATTAGAGGAACTTTTAATAAGCCATTCTTTGACCAGGATATGTGTCTATCTCTAGCAGTGAAATAAGGTTTTTTCTACCGCAAACTCTGATTTTTGTCCTGTAAAAGACAAGAAAGTCGATTGTAGAACCTGTTGTCTGTCTGCTTTTAGCCTGTAACTTCCCCACTGCTGGGTAAAGACCTCTCCTATTGCAGGAGGGTTGGATCTGCTTCTCCTATGGTGACCCACTCCATCTTGGGAGAGTGTATCCATATTAGTTTGATGAATGTATGAAGGTTAAAGACAATCACAAACATCGATGCCCTAGGCGGGATTTCAACCTGCAGTCGCTTGGCTGGAGAGCAGATATACCAACTACTCGGCCAACCAGGCCAGCATTTTAGAACCTGCACTATTTCAGACGTTAATATACTTGATTAGGGTTATGGACCATGAGATGTTTGTCTGCCTTTCTTCAGCAGAGTGATAGAGTTCAGCCAGCTATCTCTGATTAGATATTGGTGGAATTAAAAAGCCCCTCAGTCTCTAAAACTTAGATTCGACTGAAATGGTTTCACCTACTGTGTATAGGTCAGCAGATTTATAATAAAATAATAACAAGCTAACGCCTTTTATTCCCTTATAGGAGGTAGGTAAACCCTATCTAACTTTTGGGGATCGACTGAGCAGTTTAATCTCTAAAAGTGGCCAATCAGAGATAGCTGGCCCGTGTCTATAACTAATTATAGACAGCCACCGATGAAGAGCCCGGAAAACAAGTGCTGCCATCTCTTGGTAGCTAACCCTAACAGGATATGTTACTGTCTGAATAATGTGAGTTCTACGGTCGATTTTCTTGAGTTTACTGGATGAAAAACCCGAGTTTCCAGGAGATAAAACCCTCTTCCCATGCCATAGATTGACTAAATCGGGAACCGGTGGAAGAAATATTTAGAAAAAGTTCCTCCAGTCGGCGACTAGACTCAAAAAATATGTCTATCTTCGTGCGGCCTAGTGGATGAAAGTGGATGAAAGCGTCACTTCCACTGAGCTACACAGGCCTATAGCAGATTTATTTATCTACATTTATTTAACAATTGCTAATATTTACTAAAATAAAAAGACCTTGCCCCATCGTTGGGAATGTTGGAAAAGACCGATTGGGAAATGATTTTTAATGGATTCTTATTGTTTTGGACTTTTATTAAATTTCCGTTTCCAATGATTTTAGTTTGATACATTTTTACTATAAAATAAATGTTAAAATGCCTTTTTAAGCTCCACACCTTAAATGGGAATTCCCTTTAGGAACTCCATATTCATTATAACTATCTTTTCCAAATCAGGGAGAAGTTGTTCAATCTAAGTCTCATATCTGGCAGGATTCTAAGGGGATGGAAAGAGGGTGAGATAATACCATTGTATAAAGGTGGTTCCAAGACAGAGGTAGCAAACTACACACTAAGTAATATATCGGCAGTGGTTGCAAAAGTATTGGAAAAGTTGGTGAAAGTTAAATACAACAGTGGGTGGACAGGGATGAGATACTCTATAGTGGACAGCATGACTTTGTAAAGGGTAGGTTTTGTCTTAGTAATTTATTCACATCTTATAATAAAGTGACAGCAGAATCGGATAGGGGTAATAGCTACACCATGATACTGCTCGACTTTGCCAAGGCATTTAACAGAATACCACATGGAAAACTATTTCAAAAACTGGAGTGGATGGGACTGGGCGTTAGGTTAGTAGCATGGACAGAGGGGTGGCTGACAGACAGACCATAGAGAGTAGTATATGGAGTGGAGTCTAGGAGAATGATGGTGCTAGTGGAGTGCCTAAGGGTTTGATACCAGGGTCACTACTCTTTAATCTGTATATCAATAACAGAAAGATTTAAGAGGGGGACATTCAGTTGTTTGCTGATGATGCAAAACTGGGAAGAGCAATAGTTGATAAAGGTGATGTAGATATCCTGTGGGATGATTTAAATAAATTGCTATTGTGGGCAAAGGATAGAGATTGTCAATTTAATGTTGCAAACTGTAAGGTTATGCACTTTGGGTTGAAAAGATTGCATGTGGTGTATCTTTGGGTTGAAAAGATTGCATGTGTATTGCATATCATATTGATGGTATTGGTTTGCGGAACCTGATAAGGCTAGGGACTTGGGAACAATGGCGGACACAGAGTTAAAGTTCAAAGGGCATATTTCAAAAGTTAGTTGGATGTTGGAAAACATGCTAACAAGTAAAGATAAGGAAGTTATTATCCCTGCTTTATAAGGCTAAGATTCGGCCACATCTTGACTACTGCGCACAGATTTGGTCACTTAGGGGAAGGGTCTTGGAGACTAGGAGGTGGTCAAAAGGATTCTCAGACGAATGACTAAGATGGTGACAGGCATGTGGATAACTCCCTACGAGGATAGTTTGAAAGTTTGTGGGTTGCAAAGTTCAGTTGATTGTCGGAAAAGAGAAGACATGATGGAAAGTTTTAAGATATTAATGGGGTTTTATAAAATTGATGCAATATATGACAAATAGTCAGAAAACTAGTGGCCATCCATGGACGTTGTGTAAGAGGGTGGTTAGTAGGGATGTACGGACCAGATTTTTTGCGTGGAGAGTGGTGAGTGAGTGTAATGGATTGCCAGAAATCGTTGTGAGTTCCTGACGGTTATTGGATTCAAGGACAGGTATGACAGGATTTGATTGTATGATGGTTGATTTGGGTCTCCCGCGATGAGTCTCTGGACTCCATGGAGATTACGTTTAATAATAATAGTTATATAATAATAATAATAATAATAATGCCATTGAACTTAAAAGCTAATTTCTTTTTTTCAAAACATTAGTAAGATCGTTCTCCTTCTGGAACTTCAATGCACAAAACTCAAACTATCCTTTCCTTTCCATTTCCACTACTCAAGCTGGAAAAGACACTAAGACACTGTTAGATGTCACTTAAAATCGGATTCCCCTACCGATAACAATACTAGATAACCCTCTTCTTTCTTCGTGCATGTTTAATCTACTCCTGAATAAGTTGAGTAATCGACTCAAAATACTGTGATTGATAGTTTTCATCTTGGTAAATTAGATCATAGTCGCATGCGTGTTCTCCTCTCTATTTTCTTTCAGCCTTTCCTTATCTCCTGGTGGTAGCACCTGGAAATGATAGAGGTGGAAGCAAATATCCACAGAAAATCAACCTAATAAGTCTGATCTCCTGCATCTTCGTTTGTCGAATTCTAGAGTGCGTGAACAACACAAATCGCCTTTGATAATAAAATATCTGATATGGGAATAGAATAGATTTTGATCATTAAATTAATTTCCAATTCTCTTCAGTGAAATTCTCTTCTACGTTATGGAGATTCATCATCATCATCATACGTATCAAGGATTTAGGCCTAGCATGGCCTGTTCCGGCCTTAGAAGTCATCGTTGAATCGTTTAAGAAGACGTCCTGGTTTCATCAACAATCGCCTAACAATCTGGAGGCCACCAATTAATCAGCGAGAACTTGATTGTTTTCGCGACTCTCGAATTATAGTGGCCTCGTAGCCAATATTTTTGGCTTTATCCCAAAACATAGAGAAACTGTCACTTTTTTTCTACTTTTGATTCTTTGTAAATGGATAGCCAGTCTCGTCTCCATTCATTATGAATCATAGTGAATGATTTCTTCCTGATTTTTTATTAATACTGGGGTGTTCATATGCTGCTTACTTACATTAAAGCTCTTTATATACGTAAACACCCTTCTCTTGCTAAACCTCATATGCCATGCATAGTTTTGCCGATGGTAATAAAGTCCATTCCTTTATCTTCTTCATTTTCAAGTCTTCATTTCCCATAAGTAACTGTCGTGGTAATTGAACCATTAATTAATTGCCTTTTTGGTTTTGTTGCTTGGAAAAGTTGTAATAGTTTCTATACAGAATATCTGATCAAAAACATCTGGAAATCCATTCGCAGTAGTGGATATAGCCTCACTCAGATATAGATGCGAAACCCCTCGACACTTCTGTGCATAGCAGAAGGTGAATCCATTCCGATAATAGGATAATCAATGGGTGTTTATTATTATACATCGGAAAATTAGCTTTTGTTTTATGAAAATTATAGTTTTTAAAGTAGTAACTATTTTGCTTGCACAACAGTTCGAAAATTTTACACATAAAATACTTCATTTCGCATGTTGGTAGCGAGTTCGTACATCGCCTTATTCCTTTCTCCCTTCAACAGGAATTGACTCTTCTTGGCACTGTGCCAGCAGGGTTCTCGCATCTGTGGTCGGACAGTATAAACATAACAAAGAAAGCTCATAGAGATTTAAAGGAAGCACATGGTCTTAATATGCTTCATAAACAAACATTAACAGTGAAATTACCTATCAAGAAATCTTCAGTGACATTGGATGCGTCACTGTCACAGTAAACCACCAATGTATCGCATTTGGGGAAATATGTACACTGCTGCAACTGCCTCAAATAACTGTAAGTAATATTATTGTGAAGTGAAAACTCCTAGGAGCAACAACAGCACAATCGCGATCTCTTGCATCTAGTAGATCACATAAAACCATAGCGTGGGACTATTGAGTACTGATGCATGCGGCGCAAAAAACCTCGCCTGTCTGTTGTTCAAATACTCTCCATCAAGTTCCGAAATGCCTTTGGAAATAACGCCAGTACCACAATCCTTCGTCACGAGCAGAAGAACATTGGTTTCCATGGTTGCGCAGCTGCACACAATTATAAGCGAAACGCCAAGTGTGGATGGAGTAGCATTCAACTACTTGCCATTGCACTCCGGAACAGTGGAAACGTGTTCACTGTAATGATTAATCATGTATCACTATCTGGTAGGCTGACTGATGAGACTGGGTTTGGAGAATGCTGGAAAAGTGCTGTGTGTTGCGTAACTCTTAATTTTATTGGATAAGGCATATTGGTGGGGCTGATTTTGTGGTTCAAGATTACCCTTCCCCCCTCTAGTTCCAGCGACGGGGATTCTTGATACTCCGAAGTGTAATGGCATTCTAGACAATTCGATCCTTCCGACTTCATGGCAACAGATCGTTAAATGCCCTTTCATGTATTAACACGAAAATATGCACTTTCATGAATGAATTCTGGGCACGAATTGCTTGATGAGATGGGAGTTGAATGACTTTTCTTCACAGAGTCCTGTTCTGAACCCCCCATCGAACACACTCGGATGAATTGCGAGCCAGGGCGAATCGTAACTAATTATGGAGTATTAATGACTAACTATCGACTATGGAAGCATTGACTGGAGTTAGGAAATAACGTATTTCAGGACTCCAGAATATTGAGTATGGTGACAGATTAAAGAGGGTGATCTTCAGGGATTGGCTGACAGGAAGATGAGAGGTGGCATAATTGTGACGTATATAGTCAGAGGAGCTTATCAAATAGACACAAGAGAATTATTGTATAAGATAAGGGATGATTCGAGAGGTTATTTCTGAAATTTGTAAGAAGATCATATGAATAATGAAGTGAAAAGTAGATTTTTTTTGCTTGGCGGGTAGTGATTTAGTGGAATGTCTTGCAGTGAAGGTGAGTACTCGAACATGAATGCATTCAATTCATACCAAATAAGAATGTCCCCACTTCTTAAACACATGTGAAAATCCGTTTTTTGAGAGTTGAAGAAATAGGGAAATCTATCGAAAGAGATTTGAAGAGTAAAGCTGTCAATTTCAAATTTTATGCTTTGGCGATAGATGAAGGTGCTGATGCTACAGATACTGCTCAATTGCCATTTTCATTAGAGGTATTGATAGCGAATATAATGTTACTAAAGAAATGGTTTCTTTGTTGCCATTAAAAGACACAACTAAATCTCTTGATTTGTTTGAAGCAGTAAAAATTACATTGAAGCGGTTGTCATTAACCTTTGTCAACATCATTGGTACAACTACTGATGGCGTCCCGGCGACTGTTGGTAAAAAATCTGGACTTATAAAGTTAATAGAAAATGATGCAAGTGCCACCAAACTCACATTTGATGAAATATCACTGCATCGTACATAAAGAAAATTTATGCGCTAAAGCCTTAAAAATGAATAATGTCATGCATATAATCAAAGTTGTGAATTTCATAAGGTCCAAGGGATTGAATCATCGTCAATTCCAAGAGCGGGTATGGAAGCTGATTATGGGGACATAATTAATTTTTCTGAAGTAAGGTGGCTAAGTCTTGGTAAAATGCTGAAGAGCTTTTATGATTTGAGAAATGAAATGAAATCATTTATGGAATCAAAAGAAAAAATTTGCACCAGAACTTGAGAATAACCATGAGAATGGTTATTCATGAGAATAACCATCAAGATAAAGAATGGCTCGCAGATTTAGCATTTTTGGTAGATTTTACAATTAATTTAAACGAGTTAAACAATTTTCAAGGTGAAAATCAACTTATCTGTGCTACGTTTCAAACGATAACAGTTTGAAATGAAACTTAAATTATTGCAAGCTCAAATTGTGGCAAATAATTTTATGCATTTCGATACGCTGAAGAAACACGATCCTGTGAACAGCGATTGTGTTTCTTTCCGTTTTGATACAAGAATTTGAGAATAGGTTTCAAGATTTCAGAAAAAAAAAATATTAAACACACACACACACACACACACACACACACACACATATATATATATATATATATATATATATATATATATATATATAAAGATTGAATGACTGACACCGAGAGAAATGAAAACAAAGTTTATTAGTACCACGCAACTAGTTTCAGCTTGTATCAGCTTTCGTCAGGTGCACATTAAAAAAAAGAAGAAATAACCAGTAAAATCATGAAGGAAATAACTGTAAACAACACGGAAAATTAGTGTATATATAATAAACTATAACACTTTTTATGAATGTTAGTGAAGTGAGTTTTAATTTATCATTCTACCAGTCTCACCGAATTTTGCTATCGGCATCTTCAGGGATACAATTGGTAAGCGATATAAAGGTAACAGACTAGGTTTTAACTGACAGTTCTAATTCATACAAAATTAGTATTGTGCGAGACAATGTGCGTGTCTCGGGAACATGATTTATTTGTTACGAGACATAATGTAATTGGCGTGAAAGTTCATTTCTTTGATGTTTAGTGATCTAATTAAAAAAAAAATCTAATTAAAGTTTTCCAAATTTCCGTTAGGATTAGAGTTTGATTCTTATTTAGGTTTCCTGTTGAACGGGCGACCATAGCAACCTCCTTGAAGGTTCTGGAATGGTAGTTCTCTTCTATATAGGGCTTATGACTCTTATCCCACTCAATAAAATGGTTGGTAAAGGCAAAGTGGGAAGAAAGGGCTGAAATATCTTGTCTGTTGTTTCTAACATAGCCTATGTGCTCCTTCTGTCTCGTTTCGAAGCTTCTAGAGGTCTGACCAACGTAACTAACACCACAGGAGCAAGGTATATTATATACTCCACAGTACTTGTAAAAAGGATGAGGGTCTTTTGGTGATCTTAAAAATTTCCGAATAGTATTGACCGGCTTGAATGCTACTCTAATATTGTGTGGTTTTATAGTTCGCCCGCCGTTTGTAGATCTCTCCTTGGCAATTTGCCAAGAATAGTCGATTCATGCTGAAGGGGAGAAAGAAATAAAGGATGTACGAATTGGTCGCCAACATGCGAAATCACGTGCTTTCTTGTCTGTCGCTGTACTAGTACTAGCTTGATTTTTGTTGTCGCTTTTTTGCATTATTTTTTTAATTATTAATTTGTATGATGGATCCAGTACAATCAACAATTTCTGTTGTTGTTTAACAACAGAACTTGTTGACTGTAGTTTCAGTAGCTCTTGCAAAAGAATATTGAATAATGTGCTGACATTCTGCGAAAAAGAATCCTCTCCTTGTTCCCCTTTCTCAAGTCATAAAACGTGCAAGTGTATTTGCGTGCGAATCGGGGTCGACTGATAAAAGAATTCGTAGGGAATCAAAAGGTGAAGGTAAGCCAAAATTTAAATCTCCTAAAAAAAGCGCCAGAGTGAAGAAAACCATCGAAACCGTAGGTTTGAATGATTTTGATGTAGACGTTATAAGAAGAACTATTCACGAATTTTACGTGGTCGAGAAAAGAGTGCCAACTGTTTCGAAATTGATTCCTGTGCTTAAAGAAAAAATTAATTTTCCTTGGAAAAGAGAAACTTTAAGGAAAATACTTCATGAAATCGGATTTTGTTTTAAAAAGTCCCAGAATAAAAGGAAACTTATCATGGAGCGAAGTGACATTGTTTTATCTAGAACGCATTATTTGAGACCAATAAGACGTTTCAGGGAGGAGTAAAGACCGATTGTGTATCTCGATGAAACTTGGATTGATAGTAATTTAACTTATGGAAAATTTTTGCAGTCTAAAGAGGAATGTGGAGTGCTACAAACCGGAAATGCCTCGCGGCGCATAATAATTTTGTGTGCTGGTGGAGAAATGGTTTTTTTTTTTTTTTTACCGAATTCAAACTTACTATACAAAGCCAATTACTATAGGCAAATGAATTCTACGATCTTCGAAAAGTGGGCAGAAGAAAAACTGATTCCAAACCTTCCTAAAAATGCTGTTGTTATAATTGATAACGCTTCATATCACTTTAATTCGATTAAACAAATTTCTAAATTGGTCTAATAAGAAGCAAGTTCTTATGGATTGGCTCTCTGCAAATAACATTTCTCATTCGCCAGATATGCGAATAGTTGAATTGCTTAATTTGGTCAAAAGAAACACGCCCACAACTAAACTATTTAAATTCGACACGATGCTCAATGAGCATGGATTTCTAGCTTTAAGGCTACCACCATATCATTGCGATATTAATGTTATTGAGTATGTTTGGGCAGAAGTGAAATGGTTCATTTGTCATCGCAACGTAACCGGAGATATTGACATGTCGAAACTTTTTAAGCTTTCAGAACAGGCGACTGAAAGTATTACAGTTCAAAATTGGGAAAATATCTTTCATGTCACCTCATTGGAAAATATGTATTGGGACAGAGACAGAATTATCGAAGAATTATGCGAACCTTTGGTGATCAGTTTAAGTGAAAGTGATGGCGATTCGGACACAGATTCAGATGACTATGAAGATTAAAAGGATTTGATAATGGTATTTTTTCCAACCTTTTTTTGCATGGGTTTGTTAAAAGAGTCACAACAAGTCATAAATAATTAATCGGTTTAGGACATTAAAGTGTCTCAGTTCTCTCAACTGTAAGTTTAGAATATCTAAGTTCATTTGAAAAAATTTCTGTTTTTCATTATAATTATTTTTATTTTATAGGAAACTTTCTTAAAAATAAACTTAGTTAAATTTTTGTTTTATGCTATACCTTTTATTAATTTTGTTAATACTCTACGTACATTTTTCTAACTGTTATACAAGCAAAATAGTTACACTTTAAAAACTACAATGTTCGTAAAAGAAATGCTAAATTTTCCGACCTGTAATAATAAACAAACACATCCCAGAAGACAGATTGATTACGCTAGTATCGGAATGGAATATTCTATTTCTGACATGAGCAGAAGTGTCGAGGAACCTCTAATCGGTGGGCGAACTATTGAAGGGTAGCCACTTTTTTGAAAATGCTGCTTACAAATGGAATAGTTATAGTACTGATGTATTGGGTGTCATCACGTTGTCTTTGTGGTATATCTGAAAAGAGAATCTTGTTGCAGAGTCTTTTAGGATAACCATTTAAGGATAGCTCTCTGGATATTGTAGTTAATTCTTTTTATAAGTCATCCTGGTCTGCGGTGTACTGTATAGCTCTTTCCTTAAGCATATGGATGTGACGAGTTGATGATGTGACGAGTTGAAATGGAGGTAACGTCCAGTATTCGTAAGTTTTCTATACACAGACAGGTTGATGTTGTTATTGGTTTGTTTCTTTATTAGGATGTCTACGAATGAAAGTTTTTCATCTTTTTCAATTTCTAATGTGAATTTGATGGTATGGTGAAAACTATTGATTTGGTTGAGATAATCCATTAGTTCTTCTTTCGTATGATTCCAAATGATAAAGATGTCATCTACATATCTGTACCAAGTTTTCAGTTTTGGGGTAATTTGAGATAAGATTTTATCCTTTAGGTCTTCCATTAATAAGTCAGCACAAGAAGAATAGACGAGGCTACCCATGGCTAATCCAGTAAGTTGTTTGTAGACCTTTTTTGCCAAACGAAATAATTCGAAGTTAAACAATGATTGAACAAAGTAGTGATGTTTCTTGGGAACAAATTGTCTAAGATGTTGATGATTCCACAACTGGAAGGTTTGTAAAGAGAGATGTGACATCAAGGCTTGCTAGTATATCATCTTCAGAGATAGGGATGTTTTTTAATTTTTCAATAAAATGTTGTGATCCATGGGTAGCCCTCTCTCTCCTTCTTAGGCTGACTTATTTATGGAAGACCTAGCGGATAAAATCTTATCTCAAATTATCCCAAAACTGAAAACTTGGTACAGATATGCAGATGACATCTTTATCATTTGGAGTCATACGAAAGAAGAACTAATGGATTATCTCAACCAAATCAATAGTTTCCACCATACCATCAAATTCACATTAGAAATTGAAAAAGATGAAAAACTTTCATTCCTAGACATCCTAATAAAGAAACAAACCAATAACAGTATCAACCTCTCTGTGTATAGAAAACTTACGGATACTGGACGTTACCTCCATTTTAACTTGTCACATATCCCAGAAACTTAGCATTCTCCATATGCTTAAGAAAAGAGCTATACAGTAAACCACAGACCAGGATGATTTACAAAAAGAATTAACTACAATATCCAGAGAGCTATCCTTAAATGGTTATCCTAAAAGACTCTGCAACAAGATTCTCTTTTCGGATATACCACAAAGACAATGGGAGGACACCAAATACATAAGTACTATAACTATTCCATCTGTCAGCAGCATTTCCAAAAAATTGGCTACCCTTCTAAACCACACAATATTAGAGTAGCATTCAAGCCGGTCAATACTATTCAGAAATGTTTAAGATCACCAAAAGACCCTCATCCTTTCTACAAGTACTCTGGAGTATATAATATATCTTGCTCCTGTGGTGTTAGTTACGTTGGTCAGACCTCTAGGAGCTTCAAAACGAGACAGACGGAGCACATATGCTATGTCAGAAACAACAGACAAGATATTTCCGACCTTTCTTCCCACTTTGCCTCTACCAACCATCTTATTGAGTGGGATAAGAGTCATAAGCCCTATATAGAAGAGAACCACCATTCCAGAACCTTCAAGGAGGCTGATATGGTCGCCCATTCAACAGGAAACCTAAATAAGAATCAAGGTCCAATCCTACCGGAAATTTGGAAAACTTTAATTAGGTCGCTAAACATCAAAGGAATGAACTTTCACGCCAATTACATTATGTCTCGTAACAAATAAATCATGTTCCCCAGACACGTGCATTGTCTTGCACAATACTAATTTTGTATGAATTAGAACTGTCAGTTGAAACCTAGTCTGTTATCTTCATATCGCTTACCAATTGTATCCCTGAAGATGACGATAGCAAAATTCGTTGAGACTAGTAGAATGATAAATTAAAACTCACTTGACTAACATTCATAAAAAAAGTTATAGTTTATTATACAAGTAGTCAAGAAAATAAAATCACATTAGTGTATATATATTTCAACGTTGAAATGTTGAATTCTGTCCACTCAAAATTGTTCCCTGGTTGGATTTCATTGTTGGGCGTATGCATGCGTATAGCATCTCGTGAACGCTAGTATTTGTTGACAGTCTGAAAGGGTGTAGCTCAAGTTGCTGTTGAGATGTAGGGGGATGAGAATGATTTCCTTTGATTCTATTATCTTCCTTTCTACTTCTTCATGGCAACGAAAAATGTTATTAGACTGGTCCCATACGACTGTATGGCTGGGTTTTCTTCATTAGAATTGACCGAGAATAGAACATAACTAGACAAAGCACTGGCTCGCGTTCTCTTGTAAGTGACGTCTCTCTTGTGCTATTCAATGCGTAACTCGATTGACTTCTCTGTTTGGCCAAAGCAGGGTATGTCACTGTTACACCAGATCTGGTAAATACCAGGATAGTTAAGATTATGATTTTTAGGTTTCTGATGGCTCACTAGGGAGCGGTTTTAGGATGAGGAGTAAATGAAGTTCTTATATTGTATTTTCTAAGAACCTTGGCTAATTTCGGTGAGAACAAGCTTATGTATGGAGTATAAATATTACCTTTTACACTATTGGTCTCTTCATTATGGCGACCAGGTTGATTAAATAGGAATTTATCAGCAGTTATTTGAGAATAACCATTTAATTGAAAAGTAGACTTGAGAAAATTGAATTCTTTATTAAATTCTATCTCATTATCAAGAAGACAGCGAGCATGATGTCCTAGAGTAAAAATGATTCCAAACTTCTGAGGAGGATAATGATGGGAATGACCGTGTAAATATCTGTTAGTGTGTGTGTGTAGGTTTTCTGTAAATCGAGATTTTAAGTTTTTCTGAGGAACGGGTCAGTTTGACATCCAAAAAAGGAAGAGAACCATTAGCTTCAATCTCAGCCGTAAATTGTATGTTTTGGTGTTGACTATTTAGATTTATTATTATTATTTTATTATTATTATGTGACACCTCCAGGGAGTCCAAAGGCTCATCGAGGGAGAGTTTGCCAACAGCATCGAATGATTTCTCCTTCCAACTGCTAACCGTGCTCAAGCTTGCTTAACTTGTTGCGAGCCATTAGTATCAGAGGCTTTACCAATCGACCAACCTTTGCTGGCAAAGGTTGGTTCAAGGAAGTTCAAGAGAGATTCATGGCCATGGCTCCAAATCAGGAAAATGTCGTCAATATATCTTTTCCAAATTCTTAGTTTTAAAGGATAGGAGGAGATGGCTTTATTTCCACATCTTCTAGATAGATGTTAGCAAGTTCAGAAGAAAACGGATTACATTGCAAGACCATGTATGTATATATATATATATATATATATATATATATTGTATATTCGCTACTCCATTTTCAGTCTACATAAATACATTACCTTCGAATTTTCAAATTGCAACCCTATACATTCCATTTGAATATTCGAAGGTAATGTATTTATGTAGACTGAAAATGGAGTAGCGAATATACAATATATATATATACTGTATATACATGGTCTTGCAATTTAATCGTTTTCTCCTGTACTTGCTAACATCTATCTAGATCTGGAATTAAAGCCATTTCCTCCTATCCTTTAAATCCAAGAATTTGGAAAAGATATATTGACGACATTTTCCTGATTTGGAGCCATGGCCATGAATCTCTCTTTATAGGGTTGCAATCAAATATTCAACTGAAAGAAAAATTCTATCATGTCTCTTTGCTAGATTTTTATAAGACCTATCTTCCCAGAGATAAATATCCTTCGCTTAACAATCACGCTTTATTCATGTCATCGCTTTTTAGTAGTATGTACATTTGTGAACAACTATTTGCAAGAACGAAGCATATGAAAAGTAAAGTTAGCTCAAAAATTTCTGACAAAAGCTTTAAGGGCTCATTACGAATTGCAATCACTTCCAAAGAACCAGACATTGATGCATCGGTTTCACATACAAGGCCAAATATCTCGTGTTTTATGTTTAGGCTGCCCTCTTTTTTTAAAATAAAAATAAAAAAAAAATCAGCTAACGCCTTTTTATTCCCGTATACAGGGAGTAGGCTAGGCCATTTAGCCCTATCTAATGTTTGGAGACTGAGTGGGCAGTTCAATCTCCACTGGTACCAATCAGAGATAGATGGCCCAAGGCTATCACTAATTAAGCGGTACATAGTGAAGAGAGATGGCTCAAATGTGCTGCCCGTGGTCCCTAACCCTAACACAATATATTTAATATCTGACATAATGTGGGATCTACGTTCGATTTTCTTGAGTTTACAGGACGAAAAACCAGAGTTTCCGAGATGAAAAACCCGCTTGCCCGTGCCAGAGATCGACTAACTCGGGAACCGGTCTAAAAAAGGCTTAGAAAAATTTCCTCTAGTCGCCGACTAGACTCGAAATTAAGTCTTCCTTCGTGCGGCCAAGCGCCGTGGTATGCAAACGCCACATCCTTTTTCTTTAACTTCTGTCACTTCTGACTATATCAAGATCAAGATAAGATAAAGAATCGTGACGTGATTGGTTGTTGAGAAGATGACATCTTTGTGTGTGTGACGTCATGAGTTTGGAATGTTTGGAATTTCCCTGGGGGAATATGTGTCATCGACGTCAGTTCTTGTGTTTTGGTTCACATATGGAATTATGGGTGATGGTAGAGATAAGGATTCGTGATTGGTGGGATACTTCTGACCAGATCAAGATCAAGATAAGATAAGGAATCGTGTCATGGGTGTGTGTTGTTATCAGATGTAGATAAGTGACGTCGTTTGTTAGTTGTAAATAAGTGATGTAATTTGTTAGTGGTAAATAAGTGACGTTATTGTTACAATGGAAAAGGAAGATATATTAGTGGATTAGGATTCGTGACATGATTGGTGGGATACTTTTTAACCAGATCAAGATAAGATAAGGAATCGTGATGTGGATGTGTGTTATTATCAGATGAAGATAAGTGACGTAATTTGTTAGTTATAAGTAAGTGACGTTATTGTTTTGAATGGAAAAAGAATATATATTAGTGGATAAGGATTCGTGGCGTGATTAGTGCAACACTATGAACAAAATAGGAGTAGGGTGAATAGGGGAAGCGACGTCCGTGTCGTGGATGTGTGTTGTTATGAGTTGTAGATAAGTAAATGGTTTACGTATGGCATTATGGGTGATGGCTAGTGATAACATAGAGTTTGGAATTTCGCTGTGGGCCCCTCATCTGTCAGGGACATCACGTGGTGTGTTTGGTTCGCGAAAAGCATTATGGATGATGTTTAGACATAAGGAATCGTTACGTTATGTGTTTGGAAATTTCTGGGGAGCATATGTCACTGTGATATCACATGCTGTTTCGATTTGCCTATGGAATTGTGGGCAATGTTTTTGAGATAAGATATCTTGAAATATTCCCAGCGTGACAAACATCCATCATTGTCATCAAGTTTTGTCTTTGGATGTCTATACATGTCGGTACTAATTTTCTAATATAGTTTGGGTATTTCTTTCCTGTTAAAACCAAGTTACCGGCCAAGAAGTCTATAGACGTCAAAATTATCATGGATACGAAGTCCATATTAAAATTTTAATACCATTGATATTAAATTGAAATATGTGATGGATTCGAAGCGTATGAGGATGCGTATTTGATCCATAATGGCCAGTAAGGTGGTTAAAGGCTATGGGAATTCTTAGTGTAGAGTAGAGTCCAACTGGCGGCAACGTTTCGAGCTTTTCAGAATAATTTAATTATATACTAGTGTCCCTTCAAACACGGACTTTTTTTCTCATATACATAACTCATCAGAATATTTTGATTTGTCTACATTTAAGAACTTAAACTTCATTACTTTTCTAATTAACGTTATCTTTTTTACAAAATGTTTGGCTATTGGTATTTTTTACTTAAAAAATCAAGAGAAAAACTAAACGGTATTTAACAAATAAATTAAAATAAACGGGCAGTTAAATGGATTACTACACCTTTTGTATGTAGTCTAGAAATTCTAATGCTAATTTAAATTACTTATAGTCTTTCCAGAATGGCTCTTCTAAATGTGAATATTCAAAAATAGTTGAATTTTACATCCACAGCACAACACACACTCACACATGAGTTGAAAGAACATTATTTCCGTATATAACCAGAAAATCTAGTTGACTACATCCTTTAGATTTCCATCCATTTGGTTCTGTTCGTTAATTCCTTCGCACGGTTCTCATGCCATGTTTTTCCCAACCTATCTATCCCCAATCACATCATAGTGTTGAACCTACTAGTGACTTCCTGTTTTTGGAATTGTGGTAGATTTGTTATTAAGACTCGTAATTTTTTTTTCTCTATTTTACTTTAAAAATCAGTTCACTACATTTTTCTAATCAGAATGACTGAGCAATAAATAAATAAATAAACAGTGCGTGAATTTTTTTTCTCCCCACAGTGGTTTATAGCCTGTGTAGCTCAGTGGATGTGGCGTTTATACACCATGGCACTTGACTGCACAAAGGAAGACTTTGTTTCGAATCTAATCGTTGACTAGAGGAAATTTTTCTAAGCCTTTTTTCAACCAGATCCCGAGTTAGTCGATCTCTGGTATGGGCAAGCGAGTTTTTTACAGCTGGAAACTCGGGTTTTTCGTCCCATAATCTCAAGAAAATCGACCATAGAACCCACATTATTTCAGAAATTAAAATATATTGTATTACGGTTAGGGACCACGAGATGGCAGCACTTGTTGAGCCATCTCTCTTCACTGCATGCCACTTAATTACTATCTCTGATTGGCTGCCAGTGGAGATTGAACTGCCCACTCAGTCTTCAAAAGTTAGATAGGGCTAAACGGTTTAGCCTACTCCCTATACGGGAATAAAAAGTTGTTAGCTGATTTTTTATTTATTTTTTTCTTGAAGATTAGTCATTAATTTCCAGTCTTAGTTTTAGTTCATCTTTCAGTTCCCACGGTGACTAAGTGATTTTAGCACTCACATGAGTTGAACTATGGTTTTTCAGTAGAGGCAATAATTTTCCATTAATTTAACGTCTTTTCCTGACTAAGATCTGACAGCAACCGACAATTTCGCATCTCTAGAACCATAGAAATGCGATTTTTTACAATAATTAATCAGAAATTGCATTAAAGTATAATGTTAAGAATTTATGTATCTATTTTTAATCAGAATAACTGAGTAAAGTTTCACTGTGACTCATTAATTTCTGGTCTTAGTTTTCGGTCCTCTTTCAGTTCCCACAGTGACTAAGTTATTTTCTATAGTAAAATTATCACCACCACTGCAGATTTTCATTTCTTTTCTACATACTTCTTACATTACTTCTTTTGCCAGCATAAATAAATTATTTATTATTATTATTATTATTATTATTATTATTATTATTATTATTATTATTATTATTATTATTATTATTATTATTATTATTATTTCAGTGAATATTAGCTCTGGTATTAGAGTTTATGTTAACTTCCAGTTACAAACTTTCAATCATTTAGAATTTCACACTATTGTATTTTCTTTAATGTCTGACATCCGGTCTTTTGTGATGATGGTCGTGACACATACTTACTAAAGAGGTAATAATCAATTCTTGTTTAGAGGAGATGGGCGAATTGTTCACTAGTAGTCACCAAAGGTTTGGAATTTGAACTCATGTGATCATGAAAACTAACTTTATTCGATGTCACGTGTTCTCGTTCTTGGTATTTCATTGGTTATAATGTTTTTTATAAATATGCATTTTCAGAATTCGGAGCTTCGCATTGTGTTTTCAAGTAATTGGAATATCTATATGCTGTCAGAAGTTCGTAGTTCCATGATGAATTATTCTGGAAAAAATGTAAGTTTATGGTTTTAACATGGCAATGTCATTTGAAATATTAACATTAATTGAATTTTTTTAGTGACAACATTAGCGATTTTGCTGTTATTAATATAAGGTTATAAGGTTGTTTTGCAATGGAAATTAAAAATCATGTTCATGAAAATATTTCAATCTGTTTTGAAATGCCCAAAAGTCATTATATATATCTATATTTTTTTTTGTTTGTTTGTTAGTGATTGGGGAAAGATATCGTGGATGGATGTTTAGTAAAATTTTGTTAGTGCACGGATCGCATAGTGTCGCAATTGCAAAATCACTTTATGATGATTAACATTTATTTAATTATTTATAAAAGAGCTTTCTGAATCTACAAAGTAATTTTTTAATAGCAATCATCAGTCATTCGGTTTGTTAGTGGCTGCATTGTGCATAATCATGCACCAGTTATTGTCGAAGTTGATTTGACAGATTCATCTGTAGGTGAAAATGAACAACAACACACAGGTCATGTCGTTAATCCACTTGTTTCTCTTGCTAGTGTGGCTGGAAGCTGTCGTGACCCCCCACAATTTTTACGTTCTGAATCGGAAACAAAAAGCTCTTCTACCACTACTAACCCCTCACTCTACGGGGATTTTTATACTGTTTTGATAGGGCGATCACGTTTTGCTATCAATTATCAAACTCATCAAATGGAGTACCAAATTCGATTTCGTGATCTTGAACTCCTCCCAATGGAGTCGTTTTTCGGAATGTTTCGAGATATGCTTAATGAGATTATTCACCGTTTATCGAGTTTAGGAACTTTTTCTCACGTTTGCTTGGGCATTACTGCATCCAGTTTTAAAATGCAATATTAGCTTACCATTCATGTTGCTTTCTGAATTAACTATCCAAAGGAGAATTGATGCATTTTATGTGGTTGCCAAATTGAAACGTGAGATTTTTTTGGCAAATGATCTTTCTATAGATGTCATACTTATCAATACAAGTAATAATGGTGGTCGCAGAACCAATGTAAAAAGAAAAATGCTGCTTAGCCTGGATGAATTTGTGAAAATAAAAAAATTGTGGAAATTACCAACAAAGACAATATTTGAATGGCCTGAGCACTTGTTCTGGGTGTTTCTGCACACAGTAATGATGCCCAAACATACACACAAGTGGGGTTAGATCGTAAAAAGATACAAACAAAGAAGGCTTTTACTCTCCGCAAAATTCCAGGGGTTCCGCTCACTTCTTGTGGTATTCCAGAAGCAGGTCTCTTTCAAAAGCATTTGACTCCGAAATACCAAATAATAATTTTTTCATGTTTTGGGGACCAAATGCAAATAAACAGATCTGACTTTTATATCGGTCATTTCATTATGATTTCGTGCATAGTGTCACGGCTCTGTTTGGGAATTACTATTATTGCACTAGTTGTTTTCGAACATATCAAATTGCAAATGCATAAATGTAAAAATGTTGGTACCCACTGCTGCACAAACGCCAATCATAGTGTGCAGAACCTTCTTTTGTGTGAGTCATGCAGTAGATTTTTCTATGCCAATGAATGTCTGAATTTGCACATACAAAATAATATTTGTTCAAGATTCCATCGTTGCGGGAAGTGTTTGGCTACTTTCTCTACACATAAAGAAATAGCTTCTGTAGTGCAATTGGAAGAACAGCAGTACACTGTGCCCTTCGATTGGAATAGCCCTAAGTTCGATTCTCGTCATGACAGGAGGAATCTTTATCTGGACGATTTCAATCAAATGTGTTAGCCGATCTCATACGGAGGTAGCAGGTTTTTTCTCCCAGAAACTCGGGTTTTTCATCCCACATACAGAAAAATCAGCCCTTCAGAACATACGCAATTTACAGACATAGAATAACAATTGTGGTGGAGGTGGGAGGTAGATGGTGTTGATTTGTAGTAGAGGTTCAGTGTAGTGGTTGAGACAGTTGTATCAGTTGAAAAAGATGTAGGTGTCCTCCTGCAATGAGTCTTTGGACTCCTTGGAGGTGTCAGGAATAATAATAATAATAATAATAAAAGCCACGTCTGTCCACCTGAAAATTACTGCATCACTGCAAATCAGAGCACCCAAAATAGATGTGTTTTGTGCAAAAATCGGAGGTTTCAAATAAGCAGGTTTCCATGATTTATTTTGACACAGAAACTATTGCTAAAAATCATTGTCATGTTCCACTATTATGTATAGCTTATTTTGGTAGTCGCGAACGCGAGTTCTGGGGTGAGAACTGTGTTGGTCAGTTCCTAGACGAGTTGTTTTCTGGCAAGAATATCATGAAAAGGGATCGAGATGGTAGGATCCTTCAGACTGTCAAACCAAAATATGAAAATATCCATGGGATTGCACACAGTTTTCGTGGTTTTGACAGGTATTTTATTTCGAATATCTTTTTCAAAAAATTTCCAACCCCGTGTAGTGTTTGATGGATCAAATATACTTGCTATCTATTATGACCCATTAAACATCATATTTCTTGATAGTTTTCCTACATTAGTGTGGGTCTCAGGAAATTACCAGCCTTGTTCGATCTCCCAGACGTTCGTAAGGCTTTCTTTCCTCATACGTTTCACACATCCGATTCTGTGAATTATCGTGGAGTCATCTCCTAAAAATCATATGTCCAGCTGGAATTTATGAACAAAGAAATGCGTACAGAGTTCGAGAATTGGTACGAAAATCGGCTAGACTTTTAGCTTATACGAAAGGTGACGTGCGTGTTTTGCATGACAGTTGCAATACCTTTTGCACTCTCTTTATATAGCTCACCCATATTGATCCCTTTCTCCATGACATTACACTTGCAGGATTATGTCTGAGAGTATTTCTCCAGAACTTTTTAAAACCGAATTGGCTATACTTCCTGCTCGGAGTTAAAGGGGAACAAATATGTAAAGTCGAAAGACTGGCTTGGCTCAAATGCAAGAACAACAGAACAACATAACCATACAACACACACGTTCTGTGGGGGGGGGATTCCGCACCTCATTTCGATTGGACCTTATTTTGTTGATGGGAAATGTGGAATCTTTTTATATGAATACTACGGTTGTTTCCACCATGGATGTCAGGTGTGCTATAGATTAAATACTTACCAACCACACAGAAACACAAACATGATCACCCCTATTTGAGCAAAGAAAGGATCGCGAAATCCATTTTCGTAGCAAAGCATTCAATGTGATCTCAATTTGGGAATGCGAATTACAGAAATTTCTGAAAAAAAAGCCGTGAAAAACTTTATTGCTGCTCTTTTATTCCAGATCCCATTTTACCTTGTAGTGCTCTGCATGGTGGCAGAACTGACTGCTACAAAATGTATCCAAAAATTCAGTCAGAAAGGGAAGTTATTTGCTATTTGGACTTCAAGAGCCTTTATCCATGAGTAATGAAATACCAGGTATTTCCTAAGGGGAATCCCGAAGTTATTCTCGATAATTTCGACTATTCTCCTGGAGTATACTTTGGAATTTGCCATGCAAAAGTGGAAGCACCTACCGAACTCTTTTTACTGATTTTGCTCATCACAGTGAACGAGAAATTAATCTTCCCCTGTGTGGAATCTGTGCTTCCGAAATGGCCCCATTGTGCTCTCCTACGGACCGATCTTTTACAGATTTTTGGTGCACTGCCGAATTAGATTTAGCACATGCTCGCAGTTATAAATTTATTGAATTTTACGAGGTGTGGCATTTTTCTCAAAAATTTGAAGGTGAAGAAAACTTCTTTGCTCACTACATTGATACCTTTCTGAAGCTGAAACAGGAAGCATCTGGATGGCCTGAAGGTAAAAACTGACAATCTTATCTGGTTGAGTTTTTGCTAAGGAAAGGTGTTATGTTAAATAGTGAACACATTTGTAAAAATCCTGGTAAACGTTCACTAGCTAAGCTATGTTTGAATTCCCTATGGGAAAGGTTTGGTATGAGCATGTTGAGAACTCATACTCAGGTGATTTCCTCTTATGAAGACATCGTAGAACTATTTTTAGATAAGAGTAAAATTATCCAAGATGCCACGCTAGTTTCAGAAGAGCGGATGGTGATTATCTACTCTTCTATTGAAGGCACTGAGCCTGCAAACAGGAAAGGGAATGCCGTCATCTCTTCATTTGTAGCTGCCTATGGTAAGATAAAGTTATATGAGGTCATGGAACCTTTGCAAATACGGCTTTTATACACAGATACCGATTCTGTCATTTTCAGTGAAAAACTGGCTGATTACTCACCATCCACTGATCAATACCTTGGGGAATTATGCGATGAACTCGACGGTGACTTTATAGTTGAGTTTGTTACCACAGGCCCCAAATCTTATTCCTACAGAACACAGGTGGGTAAGATTGTGACCAAATGCAAAGGAATTACTTTAAATTCTCGCGCGGCCACTGATATTAATCTGGAATCTATGATAGCAGCAGTAAGGGGTGAGTCACAAAACATCCAAATTCCTGTACCATTTTCTGTCGATAGAGACAAATGGAGAGTCAACTCAAAACGACCTCTGTAACAAAAAGATTTGGATACACTTTTGCAAAGTGAATAGTGTCAACAGACACATGCATTTTACCCTATGGGTATTTTAAAGGATAATTCCTTACACTCACATATCCCATAAGCAAAAGATGCCATCTATGAGATAGAAAATAAACAACATTCCACCTGGTAGGTAAAAATCCGTGATTGTTTCCTAACACAATAATTTGCAGTGTCGCCCTTCTCTTGTGCAGTTTTAATATCACTGTAATTGTTACTATTATTCCACAATAACTTTTTTTCCCTTAGAATTTAAAAATAAAAAAATTCGTCTTGGCATGATTACATGGTGATTGTGATATATAAAAAAAATCTTGATGGGGAGATTTTTTTGATATTAAAAACAAGTATCTGTCTGTTTTTACATGATCTCTGATTATATAAAAATAATCACAGTCTAATTATGCTATCATTTTCGCTATGTTCATAAATCAATTTATATGCATTATTTCCAGAGCAACTCAGCCAGGAAAAACAACATTCGTGTTTTCTCTCATAGAACCTTGTAATCAACTAATGATACCACCACCGGAGCGAATCGTTTACTGTTACTGTGAAAATCAGGATAAATTTAAAAAATTTACCAACATAGAATTCGTGAATGGATTGAAGTTACCGGAATTTGATTCTAATGTGAGAAATTTACTCATAATCGATGATTTGGTTCACCAGGCTAAGGACAGCATGCAAATAGCTGATGTTTTCATAAAAGGTTCACATCACCATAACATCAGTGTCATTCTACTGACACAAAATTTTTTCTCTAAAGGAACACATTTTCGGACAGTTTCTCTCAATAGCCATTATGTTATTGCTTTTAAAAATCTTGGAGACTCTTTACAATTTTCTCAATTAGCTTCCCAAGTATTTCCAGGACAAACGAACGTATTAGTTCAGATTAATAAAGATGCAACACAGTAACCCAAATCATATTTAATTTTAAACTTTAGACAGGAAATACCTGATATTTTACGCTTAAGGTCACGGATTTTGCCAGGAGAAAAACCCAACAGTGTTTATACGTGAATGGCTGATAGACTCAAACGCTATGAATATCTCATCAAGTACTTATCTCATTCCTCTCCAAAACAAGCAAATGATGCTTTAAAACACTGAACCTTCAGCCAAATCACCACCCTCTATGAAATCTGCAAAAATGTTTTATCTGGAAATATTCCACTAAGAAACAAGCAGAAGTCACGCCTACGAAGGGAAAAATGGCTTCTCTTCATTAGTAGAAGAAAACTGGTTTTACAGCACAGAGGAGAACTGTTCCCATTATTGGGCAGTATTACTGTTCCTTTATTGAGTTCATCTATTAGAAAATGAATCATATGTGTCTAAAATTCACACTCCCCCAAATCACCAGAGGAGTGTGAATTTTATAAACATATGACTGTATACACTACATGATGTGATGAGTGCCGTTTTAAAAATGAGAAATCAAAATCCAGATGAAAAAGTAAAAGCATATTTAGTTGTTTCGCATATTCAGTTATTTGGGTTTGAAAAACCAATTGGCTCACACAGAAGGAGAGCGACAGGAACATAGACTACCACGTCCAGAACACTCACTGAACAAACCGAATACCCAGAACCATTCCCGTCAACCATCAACATCAGCCAGTCCCAGTGAGGAAAATCTTTCCAGTCCACTCCATGCCCGCAGGAGAGCTCTAAGAACCAGAACCAAGTTCGTCTTTTTATCTCTCCGAAAGCTGCGTGGGAATAAGAAACTGGTGTGGAAAAAATGGTAACTGAAAAACAATTTTTTTTATTTTCACTAATAATGTGTTACAGAATAAGTGACTACAATATCATTTAACTAAAAATCATTAGAATAACATTTGCTAATAATATTTTGCATAGAAAGACCATGACATATCAATATTAAAAAATATACACAGTGCAAACCACACGCGACAGATTCCTTAGCTTGTACAGGTACAGTATTATAATGCCATTTATTAGTGTTGATATTCAGAAAGTTAACAATATCGCTTTCGGGTGGACGACCGAAGCTATCGAAAAAATCGCCGTGTTTGTCTTTAATATAGATAGCTTGCCAATGTTGTCCTGGCAACCAGGTCGGATCTGTGTTCACGACGAACATCGACTGTTGTTGTCTGATCGGATTCTGTGGCAATTCATCACGAGCAAAAACTCCTAAACCCACTTTTCTTGTGATGGGTTCTAACTCTAGTATGCTAACTAATTGATCAGTGTTCATAGTCCAGTAACACAGAACGATCCTTTGTTACGGATAATGCACACTCAAATGCTGCATAAAGAACCACTGTGATGTTTTCAGGAAGAGCTTGAGCAAATTTAACTTGGAGTCGCACACTTCCTCTTCTTAACAGGTTGACATAGAGGAGGGCAACTGCATTTTGATCTGGCGATAAGTCAAATCCACAGAGAACGTTTCCCTTTATGTATTCCTAATAAGAAATGTCATTACCACAGTCTCTGTTCCATTTGCCTAGTGATGTGAACAGTGACATGTAACATCTGCTGTTATGCCTTTCTTTGAAGTTCGGAGTCAAAGGTTGCGAGGGATACTGAATACCGTCGGAATACTTTGTAAAATGATGAAAATTAAATGGATTTCTGTTGAAAGTGCCGTTAAAATCATCACTAGCGACCAGTCCAATAATTAATCTAGATGGTATTTCACCTAGATACAGATTGTCTCGTGTGGCATCTGACATTCCCTTGGGAATCGAAAAATAAGATACTTGCACTTGATTGATAGCATATGCCATGTTTGACTTGTCTAACACAGACAGGTGAGCCAGTTGAATCTTTCGGTTTATTTTGACTTTGGGGACAAAAAGTGTAGCCTCTTTAATTTGCACTTTAGCCTTAGCATCAGCATTTGCAGTCAGTAAACAAAATTCGGGAGAACTGTTAACCATACGAACACGAACAGAAACGTGTTGATCAAGTACCGGTCTTGGTGCATGATGTCAGCGTGTATTCGCCCAAGCATCTCGACACTTTTCTATTGGTTAATTCGAGCTAGTCTTCTACGTATCCCACATTCACTTTTGGTAAACATATCACTAACATCAGCCACGTCATCTTTAACAAATAGTTCATTTGTTAGTTGACTGTTTTTAGCATCTCTGTCATAATTTATCAGGTTTTCAATATAAGCCCTATAAGGATAAATGTCTGATGCCACATTCACTAGTTTATCTTGGAGAAAAAAGTCAATTTGACTGAACAGCGAATGGAAAAAATTGTTCACGACACCAACTGAAGAATCTCCAATAGGTTTACTATCATTGTCAGTGATGCGCACACGAACGTGTAGGTATGATTTTCCCAAATCCAAGTATTTTTCAGATGTACCTGGTATGCAAAATTCCATGGAACTTCCACTGTCAGTACTGGATATTGGATGCTACGTGACATAAGAACTTTTTTCCACACACAAATTGCACGAGGGTGGGAAAAAAAGACCTAACTCTGATATCATATCCTCAACAAAAGATGTCATCTTGCTTGTGCTTTTTAGTATTCGTTTTCTTCTTCTTGCTTCCTAGACCTCTCTGAAGTAATCGGCTCTGAGGTTTTTCAGCAATGGTTTTCCCAGCTTCTGATGCTCTGTTTATAAAGCTCGACTTACAGGTACCCCCCCCCCCCCAATGCATCTCCTATCATATGCTAACAGGCTTTTAAGGCTTCACGACCGACAAATTGAGCTGCAGGTCTTAAAAGGACTTAAAAAGGAGAAGGCACTTCTGAAAATGCTATCTAATCTGTACCCACGCTGTATTGGGGGGCTCGTAAACATTTGAGCCCCACCCGCCTGCAGTTTATAATATCTGAGATAAGCATTCACCCTTCACTTGTCGGAAGTGTAATTTAACTTTTGTCTTGCCGCCACGAAAGTGAAACAGATCGCCTCTGTCAGAACAAATTTCAATGCTGATTGACTGAAATGTTTGTTTTCGTAACGAATAATAATCAGGGTGAACAAAAACTAAGGAACACTTGGTGCTTCACTGAATAACTAGTAACAATGGTGCACATGTATCGCCAAATATCTGTTATTGGATTAAATCAGACTAAACAAAATATGCGGCTACACCCATCTTTATATCAATTGGATATTTGCCAGTGATTCTACCTTTGAGTTTAACACCAATCTGATTAAAACTCGGGGCCTTCTTGGGAAACAAAATGTTATAATCTTTTGGGACTGTCAGAGAAAAGGTGTCGTTTGGATTCTTTTTTCCAGTAATCACAGAATTCACTGAAATACTGCTTGAAGAAATTCAGAGGGTGAATTGTAAATGCCATGGTGAATTTTGTACACTTTGTTAAATCCTTGTTTAGGCTTTACGAAAACATTATTTCCAGTCATGTTGTTGTTGTCGATAGTGGTGACTCCTCCTCCTCCAACTCCGCATGTCATATGAAACTCATCGTAACCGGAACTAATGTTATTAAATTCTCCCGGAAGATGAATTTCGGCAAGAGCAACTTCCCATTTAAGTCTGATCTCGAGTGGTAATTCCAATTGAAATTTCGTTTGCGTGTTAGTAGGAAACATTTTCATACTGGCATTACTGGTAATGGTTAAGTAAAACATCTTCGCTACGAACCCAAGGTGTGAGGTTATAAGTATGTACAAGGGTCGGCAAAACATTCGCATAACTTTTACATTTAGTATACGTCATCCATTTGTAGATCTTTGTTTTCAGTGATCTGATACATCTTTCTGAAATGGGTGCTTTCATTTCACTCCTGGTCGTGTAGAAAGGAATATTATGGTTCTTAAACAATGCACGAACTTTCTTGTTGCAAAACTCTTTTCCTTGATCTGTGTTTATGTATCAGGGCATTCTTCTTTAAAAATAGACTCGAAAGCATTAACAACAGCGTCTGCTGATTTCTTCTTCAATGTTCGAACCCACGCAAATCGGGAGAAATAATCAATGCATACAAGAAGGAAACACATGCCCCCATTCTCTTTCGTATGGGATGACATATCAGCCAAATCACATTGGAAAGTGTATAAAAGTGTCGGTACTTTCATTTGATTGCGTTTAAACTTTCTTCTAATGGGTTTAAGTCTCACATAAGTAGGCTGTGTTGCAAACCAACTTTTCACGGTTTCATGTGTCAAATTTGTATGTTTCTGTAAAGCTTTTGATACTTCCTAAACTAACTACTGTATAAGGATTATAGTAATCTGCTAACTTATCCATCACTAACAATAAGTTTTTTTTTTCTTTGCAGGTGAAAATCAAGAAATATCGCAAAAGTGGCAGATACTTGCTTTTATAACAGTGCTGATAATATTTATGTGTTGAAATTGGCATACTCATTTGGGAAGCAGTATCAAAATCAGGCAATCGCACATGCCTTACCAAAGAAATGTTACGACAAGAAAATCACCACATGCATTGGTGATATCTGTAAATTCCTATTTCAGCGTATTACATTGTAAATAATACCTGTGAAATAAATGTGTAAACTTAAAAGAACAAACAGTGTCTTTGATGTGTTATTCATATTTCAGTAAGATCACTTTTGAAAACACAGCGAATTCCCACACGATTTGTTTATTTATTGAACTTGAAGATCTTAATTGCAGACAAATCAAAATATTCGGATTAATTATGAATAAAATATGAATTAGAATATGAGTATAGAATTAAATATATATGAGCTATGGAAAAAAAAAGTGTGTGTTTGAAGGACACCAGCATATAATTAAATTATTCGGAAAAGCCTAAACACTGCCGCCAGTTCGACTCCACTCTAAGAATTCCCATAGCCTTTAACAGGAAAGAAATACCCCCAAACTATATTGAAAAATTAGTACTGCCATTTATAGACATCCAAAGACAAAACTTGACAACAATGACCGATGTTTGTCACCCTGGGAAAATTCCAAGATATCTTATCTGAAAAACATCGCCCACAATTCCACAGGCAAGCCAAAAGACATATGTTCCCCAGAAATTTCCAAAAACATAACATAACGATTCCTTATCTCTAAAAAAAAAAAAAAAAAAAAAAAACATCCACAAGACTATACGCGAACCAAACGCATCACGTGATGTCCCTGACAGATGAGGGCCTCCAGCAAAATTCCAAACTCTATCTTATCACTAGCCATCACCCATAATGCCATACGTAAACCATTTTCTTATCTACAACTCATAACAACACACATCCACGACAGGGACGTCGCTTCCCCCATTCACCCTACCCCTATTTTGTTCATAGTGTCCCACCCATCACGCCACGAATCCTTATCCACTAATATATCTTCCTTTTCCATTCAAAAGAATAACTTCACTTATTTACAACTAACAATTACGTCACTTATTTACAACTAACAAATTACGTCACTTATCTTCATCTGATAAAACACACATCCACGTCACGATTCCTTGTCTTATCTTGATCTGGTTAAAAGTTTCCCACCAATCACGACACGAATCCTTATTCACTAATATATCTTCCTTTTCCATTGAAAACAATAACGTCACTTATTTACCACTAACAAATGTCACTTATCTTCATCTGATAATAACACACAACACACACCCATGACATGATTCCTTATCTTATCTTGATCTAGTTAAAAGTGTCCCACCAATCATGACACGAATCCTTATCTACTAATATATCTTCCTTTCCTGAATGATATATTGTTTTGAATATATCATTCAAAACAATAATAACACATACCCATGACACCTTACCTTATCTTGATCTTGTCAGAAGTGCCCCACCAATCACGACACGAATCCTTATCTCTACCATCACTAATTCCATACCCGAACCAAAACACAAGAACTGACGTCAGTGACACATATGCCCCCAGGGAAATTCCAAACATTCCAAACTCATGACGTCACACACACACAAAGACGTCATCATCTCCACAACCAATTACATCACGATTCCTCATCTTATCTTGATCTGTTTAGAAGTGACACCCAACCTACTCAAATTTAACCACACCACTAACGGAACATGGAAAAACTAAGACACTACCTACACAGATTCCATATCCTGGAATCCCCATCATGTATTTGTTGTGTGCACCTTCAACAGACTGTCGATCACATATTTTACGACTGTCAGCTACTGGACTCCATCTGGATACTCCTAATACAACACATCATCACTTCTGATGACACGTGGCCAGTGTCAAAACAGAGACTTATTCATAAGTATTACTCAGAATTAATTAAATTTGCCAAAAGATCAACTTCCAGTCGTTGTAATGTAACATAAATTACTGATATTATATGAATTATATAGTGTAAATATATGTATATATAAAAATATATAAATATGGATGTAACGGTCGGAAGATGTACATATAGATGTAGAATTATAAATTTAAAATGAATATTGATAGAAAAATACAAATGTTAATCCGTACTTGTAAGCTACATGTAATATATGCCTTATATGCAATGGAACATGTAGAAATAAATTACCTCCTGGTAGGGTTACTATTGGGAGGAAAACGTGAGAAAAATCGCACACGATGTTATGTAATTAATTGTGACTAGTCGCCTATTCAATAAGATGCTTTTTGGTAACTTTTGTTTCTTTAAACTAGAATAAAATATGGATGGAAAGTTCATGTTGGAGGCTTAATGGATTTTTTACAACACTCAAAAAGAATTAAAATAGAACTTAATACTTCCTATATTTCGTCCTAGTCACTAGGACATCTATGGGGATTACAAAAACAATTAATGTAACATGCACACACACAAAGTTTCTTACAAACTATAATAAACTGTCCAACCTATTGTCAAAACTAGCCGACCACTGCTTATTCAGTATTCGAATTTTATCTGATAGAAATAAATGTTATTTCCATGAATACTACAATCTTGATGGAAATTAAATTCAAGTACTGAATAGTCAGTGGTCTATCACTGGTCGTTCAAAAATTATTTGTTCATTGATTTTTACGGAAAATAATGGAAATGATAATTCAAAAATGCAGGTGGCAGTCGTTGTCGAACCATGCGTCTTGTAACCGGGACATGCTGAATTGGTGTGGTTCGAAAGAATCGTTGTTATGGTAAACTTTCTCGAACCATGTGCATTTTTGCAGTGTGATAATTCATAGTGTGTGTTATTTGTAGCTATGGCGTTGACTCGTGAAGTGTTGCAGTTATATAAGCAACTCTTAAAGGAGTCTCGTTGTTTTACAAGCTATATGTACAGGTATGATTACTTATTTGTTTCTGCAATTCGGCTAAAACATTTCAGTTGTGAATTTATTTGTTTTGGATGGGTAGCTGCCTTTCAGTTCACAGATCATTAACAGTATTGATAATATACTATTTTATGGTATCTCCTGGGGTCCGGAGATTCATTGCAGGAGACCCAAATCAATCATCATACACGCATCATTCACTGTCAGGGAACTCGCAACCCATTCGGGCAATTCATTCCATTCACTCGCCACTCTCCACGCAAAGATCTGGTCCGCACACCCCTCTAACCACACTTTTACACAACTCCCATGGATTGGCTTAAGTTCTCTGATTGTCTGCGTATATATTGAAAATTTTCATTTGCATTAATTTTATAAAACCCCATTAATATCTTAATAGTTTCTATTATGTCCCCTCTTTTCCGCCTATCAACTAAATAGACAGTTAAAAGATACGGAAATTAGATATAACAAAAACTCTCTCTTGTTTAACATAATACAGTTGAAAGTGAATAAATAGTTTATGATACAAAACTGAATGACTGACATAATATCCCTTTAGGACGAATTAGATACACTAGTATTGTGTAGAGAGAAGTTGTGTATTATGTTGGTGTGACTATGCCCTTGGATATATATAATTATTAAAAACTACATTTGAAGAAATGGGAAGAAACTATTTACATTTTACAAAATGCCTATAGGAGGATATGAACTATTTTTAAGCTGTATTAAAACATAGAAACACCAACAAGAAAGAAGGATAAGTTACTCTTGTTGTGGTGAACACGTTTCAGTTCTGGATGGCATCTTGTCTATATAAGAAAGTTTAGTTTATCTTCTCCAACTCAGGAGAACGCAGATTATATTTTACTCTGTTGAACTGTGCTATGGTGTCTTGTTCTCTGTGGTGGTATTCAAGCAACAGTTAACTGTATAGCTTCCTATGTTGCAAGTTTTGATTAAGGTGTTGCTCTTATTCAGTGATGGATGGGTGCCAGGTTTTTTCCTTTGTTTTTGTTAATGTAGATGATAGCCTTGGCAGTAATAATGAATAAGTTACATATTCTATACATTTTCTGCTCTATGTGGAGTAGATGCTAATAATTGTCATGGCTGTATTGTGTGGTCGGAATTTGTGGAGCTTTTTAGGAGTGGGTAGTATGTTATGCCAAAGCCTCCACTTATGTCTGCATCTGGTCTGGTGTATCTTGTTTTGTAGTAGAAATTCCATTGAAAGTTTAGGTGGTCTGGGTAGGTGTGCCAATGTGGATGAAGTTATGGATGCATTGATGAAGTGGTATATTTACATGAGACTGTTAGGTAAGAGTGACAGGGAAGATTCAGGTGACACTAGCCAAAGAGTTTGTTGGCATGCATTTTCAGGAGTAATTTGGATTCCTTGAGAGGTGAGGTGATATCTGTTTGCACTGCATTTTTGCTTTTGGGAGATCATTGGTTGACTGTTGAATGCTTTTCAGTTCATGCTATTAATTAGGATGTCTCTGTGGTTCTTACTCCTGCTCAGTTTCATGATGGACACAAAGTGAGAGACTGGTTTTTGGACTTAAGTTTCTGTTTGAAAACTGTGGTTTGGTGAGCACAGCTTTTTGAGATGATCCAGTCACTGTGTGATGAACTTCTGCTTTTCTATAACCAAGTTAGTTTGGAAGGTAATAGAGCACTATGTATGTGGAAGACTCTGTGGATAGTTGGAGTTCTCTGGTAGATTCTGTCAGGATATGTCCAACAGATTTTTTATAGGATTGATTGGTCTGAAGTGTCTTGTGTTGAGCAAAATAGCAGTCCT
Organism: Typopeltis vanoorti; assembly: GCF_054136105.1. Classification (NCBI taxonomy): domain Eukaryota; kingdom Metazoa; phylum Arthropoda; class Arachnida; order Uropygi; family Thelyphonidae; genus Typopeltis; species Typopeltis vanoorti. The sequence goes on from NC_143566.1 coordinate 88,585,159, forward strand.
AAAATATGTGATTTTGTTTTCAAGGGAGACTAGGCCCTGCCTCCCTTGTTGACTAACTTGCAGAGTGCTGCATAGGTTGTCCAGTTGGTTTGATTCCAGATGAAATGTGTGATTGCTCTTGGATATATGTGATTTTGTTTTCAAGGGAGACTAGGCCCTGCCTCCCTTGTTGACTAACTTGCAGAGTGTTGCATAGGATGTCCAGTTGGTTTGATTCCAGATGAAATGTGTGATTGCCCTTGGATAAAATCTAGGTGTGTGTGTGTGTGTGTTTGGAAGGAGGTCAGACTTTGATTGGGGGGCCAGAGTACACTTGCAGCCATCTGGTCGATTATGACAATTCTCCTGAGTGAAGAAGTTGCTTGTATATTGTTCCATTTGCCTAGTATACCTATTTGAAACAGCTGTGCAGATGCATCCAGTTGTGCATGTTATAGATTTTTGTGTTACTGAGGTGGATGCCTAAGTACTTTGCCCTTCACTTTATCAGTCACACTTGATAAAGTCAATTCTGTACATCCATTTGCTGGCTCATAAATCAATGGTTTTTGAAATGAAAGCAATCCATGTGTTATATGGATTGCTCCACAGAGTGTTACATATGTACATTTGTGAACTCATTGCAGAGCCACATTATTCACGCAATACATATCATATCTCTCCTTAAATTTATTCAGTAATGAGGCACTCACAACCACCTCTGATAACCCATTCTGTCTGTTCACTACCCTCCAAGAAAAAAATCTAGTCCTAACACCCTTGCTAACACACTTTTACAAAATTTCCATTTATGACTCCTTCCTTGTTCTCTCCCTTCCCCATGTACTGAAAGAGATCTTCGTTGTCAATCCTATAAATCCCTGATGTTAACTTTTTTATGCATGTATCATGTTTCCTATTTTTCACCTATCAGCTAGTTTTTGAAGCCTACAGATCTTTAATCTATTCTTGTCAAGAGACTGACTACCTTGACATTGGTTAGTTGAACTTGCCCAATTGAGACTTAGTTAACTAATGATAGCAGAAATGAAACCAAAAAAGATTAGAAGAGCATCAGAAGGGTAGGGTATGCTGCTTCTGCCAAGAGCAGAGGTAGCATATCTCGATTGTTTACTTATCTCAGATGTATGACCAGATTCCACATTCTCAAACCTTGTGTTCCTTCTGTTATATGCTGTCTCAGGTAATTATCTCTTAATGGTTGTGTAAATTTCGTTTCCTTCCCTCCTTTAACCATTCATCCTCCTCCCAATCTCTGTTCCCATTGTCGAACCCCCCCCCCAATAATAATTACTTGTCTGTCACTCACTATGCTAATCATGCCATCTACATTCTCTTTTATCCCCACCCCCCCCCCCCCCCACCCCCCCCCCCCCCCACCCCCCCCCCCCCCCACCCCCCCCCCCCCCCACCCCCCCCCCCCCCCACCCCCCCCCCCCCCCACCCCCCCCCCCCCCCACCCCCCCCCCCCCCCACCCCCCCCCCCCCCCACCCCCCCCCCCCCCCACCCCCCCCCCCCCCCACCCCCCCCCCCCCCCACCCCCCCCCCCCCCCACCCCCCCCCCCCCCCACCCCCCCCCCCCCCCACCCCCCCCCCCCCCCACCCCCCCCCCCCCCCACCCCCCCCCCCCCCCACCCCCCCCCCCCCCCACCCCCCCCCCCCCCCACCCCCCCCCCCCCCCACCCCCCCCCCCCCCCACCCCCCCCCCCCCCCACCCCCCCCCCCCCCCACCCCCCCCCCCCCCCACCCCCCCCCCCCCCCACCCCCCCCCCCCCCCACCCCCCCCCCCCCCCACCCCCCCCCCCCCCCACCCCCCCCCCCCCCCACCCCCCCCCCCCCCCACACCCCCACCTTACTAACGCTGGGTTAAAAAATGTCCACAGAAAAAGATAAATTTTCCTTTGTGCATGCTTCTCTATTTCTTTATTCTGGGTAATCCCATACTTTTCCATCAGCTGTTTGGCAGTTAAGATAAATTTATTTTTAATTTTTCCAAGGAATAGAAACACTAAAATAGTGTATAGTTATTGAGGATTCTAAGTTGTTTTTTTTTAATGTTACAGAACATATGCAATAAGAAGAGTAAAGGATGCATTTCGGGAACATAGACATGAAAGTGATCCAGAAAAGATTAAAGAACTTCTGCAATATGGTAGGGAGAATTTAGAAATCATAAAAAGACAGGTAAGGAATGCAGACCAATATATATGTTTATGTTTATGCTTAAACATTTTATATAATTTTTACATCCTTTTTTACAGTGTCTTTGAGAATAAAAAAAAAAAAAAATCAGCTAACACCTATTTGTTCCCGTATAGGGAGTAGGCGGGGCCGTTTACCCGATCTAACTTTTGGAGACTGAGTGGGCAGTTCAGTCTCCACTGGTAGCCAATCAGCGAGATAGCTGACCCAAGGCTATCAATGATTCATCGGTACGCAGTGAAGAAGGTGGCAAGCTAGTGCCGCCATCTCGTGGTCCGTAACCCTTTCTTTGAGAATAGAAGTGTGTGAATATTGGCATAATTATTGTTTTCTCAATACATCAAGAGTCATGCCAGTGAGTCACTGACTAATCTTGTTACAAGAATCATTAGGACCCAAATTTGACTAGTTCTGATTTGAATGTCATTAGCTTGATACTTTTATACACCTTTGCAAAATCCAGCAGCATCATGTAATCATTCCATTTATCCACTTGTTTTGTCATAAGATTTTACTTATAGTGTGTAATGTTATTATATTGGTTATGAGGTTATAAAATATTACTTCTGTATTCAGTTAACAGAGTTCAGTCAAAGAGTAACATGCAACAACAACAATGAAATTTTTGAGTAGTGTGTTTATTTCATGCCTTATTGAAAGGCCTAGGAATCAACTATATTTGCTAAAATGTGAAATGTCTCTAATAATGCTGTTATATCGGGAAGGCTGAGCTTTCCCGATATAACACCATCTCATCTTTTCCAGATGTTTCATAAAGAACCACAGTATTGCTCCTAGACTCCTATGACAATCGGAACTGTTGCTATTTTGTTCCAAATTCATTGAATTTCAATCTCCACATCTCTGTACTTGGTCAGTTTTTCATACAGTTGACCATGCTGTCCTCAGTTATTGCTGTGTCAGTAAATTTAGACGGATATCTGTCTCTCTGAATTTCAAAGTCCAAAACAGAATATATATTACAAAAGCCTACAAAACCAGCTAAACAGGATGTGCTGGCATGCAAAAATAGAGTGACTGAATGATAAAGCAGAAAAATATTGTTATGTCCCTATCTTGCGATTTTGTTTGTCTTACAAACTGCCTTCGTCTATATTCTCCTAACTTCTACTTTCAAAACATCACCAAAATTTCTACTAATATCTGAATTATTGTTCCCCGTAGTATCCCTAGTATTTGTATTTTAACTGCTCCCTTTGGGATATTTAGTTTAAGATATCTTATACATAAACAGAGAAAGGAACTCAAATATCTGAAAGTGTAACTATTGCAGTCGTGACACTATTTCTTGTTTCTCAACATTAATCCCCCGCGTGGTTAGGCTCGAATGTTTCTAAGTGGTGCATTGGATTAGCAACATCAGACAACTCCTTTTATCATTTAAACAAAAGGTTTATTATTTCTCTAAACATGGTACATATCAAAATACTCAACTAAATTACTTGCACACTAAAATTAGCTTAATACAAGTGGATGGGCTATGATTCAACAAAAGTTACTATGATCATGCCGCTACAAAATTTCATACAAAACATGAATTCACTTAACATAAAAATTTTAGATCACCACACATTATTAGATTATTCAATTTCTAGTACACTAACAAAATCATTAACTACTCTAGCACATACTTATGACAATTCCGATTCTCTACACATCACACTAGGCATTCAAATTCCTCAGGCTACTTGATTACTCAATTCGCTCTAATCTAACTCAACATTAACAAAACCATTTACTTCATTAACACACAACTATGTCATTAACTTTCCTTTTACAATGTAGTAGGCACTCAAGATTCTTAGGATAATTAATTATTCACAAATTATCAACACTAGCTAGCTTACTTTTAACACTCTCTATCAAATTCTAAAGTCCTATTATAATTTCTCCCTAATCACCTTAACAGTTCCGTACTATGACAATGGTACCTATTATAAACAACTTCTAGTTAACATAAGACAAAGTTCACAATACCTTTCTTTAGCTTCACTTACGGGCCTTTACCTTCCACTGAATGAACTTGCTTGCATATCTTCTTGCAATTCAGGGCTATATAAACATCTGCGTGGTCGGCTGTACTATCCGAAACGAGGACATCGACATTTTCACAGCTTCCTATGACTCTATGGTGTATTTCGCTTTCTACATAGGAATACGGGAATAGCTTTCCCGCTCACCTTCGATTCCTTGTTGTGACATGAGGATATAAGCCATATCTCTCCACTCAGGAACACCGTGAAATCCACTAGAAAACCAAAGTAAAACCACCACGACTATCCAAACGTTTCTTCTCTTCTGGCAAAAGGCAAAAAGGCCTCAAGCCTCTTTGGCTATCTAAACGTCTTCCCCCCAAAAACCCAAATGAGCCTACTCCTCGAAAAAAAGCAAAAAGTCACGAGGGGGGGGGGGGTTACCAACCCTAATGGCGCCCTTTCTTACTTCTTTTTCCCACCTCCTACTTGTTTTCCGTCTGTCTACCAATTGGGTAGCATTTGGCCGCCATACGTCATTTTGATCGGCAACTCGTAACGAAGTTTCTATCCGGGTATAGGTCCTAAGCGAAATTCCGTTATTTCTCTTGTTAGCCTCTATCTTAACCCCCTTTTAAACCTTTTCTCAGAATTCTACTTAATGCTTAATCTGTAGCCTCTTACATAGCGTGTTTCATGACTCATTCTTTTATACTTATGCACTTAACTCTTTCATTCTTAATCGCATTACTATATTAATTCTTAGTTAGCTACTTATTTAATACTAATTCCTTGTTTAGTCATAATACATCTTAATACATTCTTTTCTTTTGTTACCTTAACTAAACAATAGACCTTTACATTTTACTCAATTTATACTGGATGCAAGAATATTTTATTAATTAAATTATCCTTTTTATGCAGGGTTTTTTTATTTATGTTATTTATTTTTCATGTTACACCATGATAACTGAGAATACTATATTCTCAAGATATCAGGTGTAACAATATACAGAAGCTTATTTATGGTCACAACTCTAAATTTCTCTGATGGTGATGATTACGATCAGCCTGTCTTTTCAACCCACTACAGGGTGAAGGCTTCTCTCATTGTGGGAGGGTTGGGTCTACTTCTCCTGTGGTGACCCCCATCTTGGGAGAGTGTATCTATACTTGGATGAATGAATGTATGAAGGTGGAAGACAATCACAAACATCCGTGTGTTGAGGCTTTAGTGCTGTGAGGACATCATGTTGGAGGTTTAATGGAATATTTTCAGCACTGGGAAAGGATTAAAACTAAATTTTAATGCTTCCAATATTTTGTCTCGGTTGCTGAAGCATCTTCAGGGATTACAAATAACTTTTGTAACAGCACACTCAAATACAATACAGTACTAAGTGAAACACGTGAGTAACTCTAAAGCTCTATCTAGGTGGTACGCCCTCTATGGGCGTTTGTAGGTGGCCTAGAATGTAACGTGGGATCTCTGATAATTAATGTTTCCCAAATTTTGGGAAACGTTAATTATCAGATTCTGAATGCAGATTCCAAAAACAAATTGTTTTTAGAATCTCTGGCGGCAGCACTCAGAAATCAACTGAATTTAAATAAATACGATTGCATAAAGCTTCATAGGCCGCCTACAAATGCCCATAGAGGCTGCACTACCTAGATAGGACTTTAGAGTCACCCACATGTTTCACTTAGGATTGTATTATATTTGGGTGTGTTGTTACAAAAGTTATTTGTAATCTATGAAGGTACCTCAGTGACTGAGACGAAATAATGGAAGTTTTAAAATTTAGGTTTAATCCTTTCCCAGTGCTAAAAAATATTCCATTAAACCTCCAACATGAAATCACAAACATCCATGCTTAAGCAGGATTCGAACCCGCAGCCCCTTGTCCGGAGAGCGGATACACTAACACCACTTGGCCAACCAGGCCTACCCAAATTTCTCTACTCTACAGTTAAAAGATTATCAGAGGCTACATCTTTCGCCATTCACCATGAAAAGGTAACTGGAGATATTAGAAAAAATAGAACACATCTGGCACAATTACTTCTCTAATATCTTTAGAGAAGAAAGCTTTCATCCACATAGGCACCTGGAATTGATGAAATATTCACAAAGCTCTATAACAATGGTGGACCTGATCTAATTAAACAGCTAACCGAACTTTTCAGTAATATTCTTTTCACTGGGGACTATCCCAAATGATTGGAAAATAGGCAAAATCTTTCCTATATATAAAAAAAAAGGTGATTTTCATCATCATCATCATCATCATCATCAAATTCCTGACATGTACCCTCAAGGGGTGTACAGGATATGACAGTACTACATGAAAAAATTACATCATTACTAACTTCCTATCTACAATTTTCCTCCAAATCAGTCTGTTACTTGTCAAGACTCCAACATTATCAGATCTTATATTTCTATTGTCTAAGGCACTTTGTACCGTATCAATCCACCTATATCTTGGTCTTCCTCTGGGTCGTTTTCCTGCGAACCTGGCAGAGAACACTTGTTTTGCAAATCTTTCCTCTCCCATTCTATTTAAGTGACCATACCATCTGAGATTAGCTCTGCTAACGCATTCCTGGATGCTGACAATGTCAAGTTCTTTCCTAATATCCTCATTTTTAATATGATATTGCCATTGATGCCATCTGTTCACGCCTCTAATCTTTCTCAGGACTCTCATATCTGCGGTCTCTAGTCTTTGGTCAAGTGTTTTACTTCTGACCCAGCTCTCAGATCCATAAGTTAAAATTGGTTTGAACACAGTCTTGTATACAGCTAATTTAGTGTTCCGACTAATTTCTTTCTTATTCCATATGAATTTATTCAATTGACTTCCCACGATACCAGCTTTGCTGATTCTGTTGTCTATTTCTATATTTAGTTTACCATCTTCAGTAAAAATTGTGCCTAAGTAGCTGAAATGTTTTACTTGTTCCACAGGATCTCCATTCACAACACAGTTGACATTTTCAATGATTCTGCCTATTTTCATTGTCTTTGTCTTTTTATTGCTGACCTTCATACCATATCTATTACAACAGCTATTCAATTTAGTCAGAGAATCTTGCAGACTTGTAGCGGATTTATTTAGAAGTATAACATCATCTGCATAAAGCAAAGAGCTGACATTAACATCTCCAATTTTGATATCAGGTTTAATACCACATTCCTTCATAATGTGATCCATATAGATAATGAATAACAGAGGGGATAATGTACATCCTTGTCTCACACCAGATTTAACATTAAACCATTGTCCTGTACTTCCTTCAATTCTAACTGCTGACTCACAACTCAAATAAAGACTAAGTATTGCTTGATATAATGCCCCATTAACACCATATAACTGCAGCGTATTGAATAGCTTCTCTCTTGGCACCTTGTCATATGCCTTTTCCAAATCGACAAAACTTAAATACAGATCTTTGTTATATTCCCATGCTTTCTCGACTATTTGTCGTAAAGTGAAGATCTGATCCTGACAGCCTCTATTTGGCCTGAATCCAGCTTGTTCTTCACCAAGCTTTTCTTCCACAATTCTTCTCAACCGTTTCTCAAGTATACTTGCATAGATCTTGCCAGGAACACTCAGTAGGGAAATACCTCTGTAATTCTCACATTCAGTTTTAATTCCTTTTTTATATATGGGTACTATGAGAGCTCTACTCCAATCATCGGGAATTCGTCCCTCTGTCCAGGCTTTCTGAACTATGCAGTGCAGCCACTGTAAGACTCTTATACCACCATACTTCAGCATTTCTGGTCGAATATCATCTACTCCTGCTGCCTTTCCACATTTCAAGCCTTTGATGGCTTTTTCTACTTCAAGTATGGATATATATTCCTGACTGCATGCCTGTTGAGTGTTTTTTACCATTGTGCTGTTATCACTGCTTGTTTCATTTAGCAGTTTTTCAAAGTAATTACTCCATACTTCAAGGATATCTGTTTCTCCTGTTTTCATTTCACCTTTATCATCTCTAATTCCTTTTACAGCACTCTTTCCTCCATTCCTAAGCTTCTTCAACAACCACCAGAATATTTTGCCACCTTCTTGATATTTATTTTCTATATTCTTGCCAAAGTCCTCCCATGACTTTTGTTTAGCTAGTTTTACACACTGTTTAGCTTTCTTACATTTGTCTCTGTATTCTGTAAGAGTAAAAGCTGACTTATTTGCCAGGAACTTTTGATATGCTTTCTTCTTTTCATTCACTGCCTCTTTAACTTCCTGTGTCCACCAGGGAGTTCTGATTTTTTTATCCTTGCACACAACCTCACCACATGCCTCTCTGGCAGAATCAATCAATGTTTCCTTCAGAGTTTGCCACTGAATCTCCAAGGTTTGATTCCTGTTCTCAAACTCTTTCATTTTCTTTTCAATAATATTTCTGTATTTTAGTCTACAGTTCACATCTGAGAGCTGCTCAACTTTTATTCGCTTTAAAACTTTCTTACATGTTATTCTTTTCAATATGAAATTCAATTTTATCCTGCTCAAGACTAAATAGTGATCACTTCCAATTTCAAATCCTCTGTACACTCTGGTGTCCTGCACCAGGAAGAAAACATCACTATCAACAATAACATACTCAATGAGACTTTTCTTATTCCTAGCCTCTTCTCTCCATGTGAATTTGTGCACATTTTTATGTTGGAATATGGTGTTAGTAATAACCAGTCCATGTCCTGAGCAGAAATCCAACAGATATTTGCCATTATTATTAGCTTTGCTCTTTTCTCCAAATTTTCCCAAAATATTTTTGTATGTCTCACAATCATTTCCTACTCTACTATTTAGATCCCCAACAAGGACCAGCTTTTCCTTTTTTATTGTGTCAGTTGCTTTTTCTAAAGCCTCAAAAAATTCCTCCACTTCTACCTTAGTAGAACCTTCTGTGGGACCATAGGCACAAACAAGTCTCATTGTCCAGTTCCCCATTCTCATATTTGCCCACATTACTCTACTTGAGACTGACTGCCATTCAAGAAGATTAGCCTCGTATTTTTTGTTGAATACTATGGCTACTCCTTCTTTTCCTTGATTGTCATTGCCTGAATATAACATTTTGTATTTATTGCTCAGAAAGATCTCACCAGTTTTGATCTTTTTTGTTTCAGTCACCCCTATTATGTCGATCTGGTACTTATCTAATTCCTCAGCTAGCTCCATTTCTTTGCCATTCAGGCTTCTTACGTTGATAGTACCGATCTTTAACTCTGGTGATGTTGAGTTGGGGTTTGTTTTCAGATTTGTTCCAGTAGCTGACTTTTCGCTGTTCGCCCTGGTTCCCTGGCGAAAACAACGGGGGCCTTGTTTAACCGGGCGACGTCCCAGCCGGCATGAAATTTTGTCATGTTGTACCATCATTTTTTTATTTTGGTTTAACCAATAAGAATACAATTTGGTCGGCTAAATCCCAAATTGCCAGCCCATCCTCGTTCGTTCAGTATCAAAGTAGATACCCAACAGGGTGCACCACGAGAAGGTGAGGATTGGACATTAGGTCAGAAGCCCTGGTCGGTTCTCCGCATTCCTTTAAAGGCTATGTGGAGGTCTCCTCTCAGTTATACAGCTTTGACCCTTACGCACCCCTGACCCTTAAGCACCCCCCTGATTTTCAAGAATGTGGTGATTGGTGATCTGGTGATTTTCAAGAATGTAATAATTATAGACCAATTACTCTTCTTTGTCCCTCTTATAAAATCTTTGTAAAACTAATGCAGGATCATTTAAATAACATTTATGAACAGCTAATAGAAGAAGAACAGGCTGACCTTTAAAAAAAACAGGTCAACATGACCATATCTTTGCTCTTCATAGTCTGGCCAAAATCTCATGGAACAAGGGGAGAGACCTTTATTGCTGTTTTGTGAATTTTAAACAAATATTTGATTCTGTTGTCAATAGAAGAAAACTTATTCAAATATTAACAAAGAAAAACAGACTTTGAAACACTCAGATTTGTTTCAAATTACTATAAGAACTTTTTCTTTTTTTTTTTTTTTTAGTTCTGCAAAAGAATAGTTCAAGATGTAGGAAAATAATTGTCAGAAAGTATTTTGACATCAATTCAGTACACTGACCACTATGAGCCATCCTACAAATTAACCAAAAGAAGGAAGAAAAAATACGGTCAATCTCAAACCGTGCACAGCAACCCAAATATTTAGATCCTAATTTGTTTAAGAAATCTGCTGATCAAATAAAATGAAATATTGCCAAATATGACATTGACAAGGATTATGACATGCTCCTGAAAATCTTTCCAAGTGCATGGAAAATTTTAAAGTCATTCAAGAACACCCAAAAAAAGAAAGACTCTTCATACAAACCTTGAATTTACTAAAAAATATAAGAGAACTGAAAGTTTAACTGAACTGACAACTTGAATATAAAATTATTTGCAAAGTATTAAGAAAGAAGATACCAGAGGACTATTAAACAGGGGGGGGGGGGGGGAACGAGTAATGCAACTGAATCTAAAAAGATATAAAAAGAGTTGAAAGAGAATTAACTATGAAAAAGTCAGTCCCAACAGCACTATTAAAGATGGAAGAAGACACAAACAGAACAAAAATGAAAAAGATAGTACAAGACTTCTACAATGACCATTTTACATCAAAATATCCTTTATCCAAATCAAAACTTGATAATACACCAGTGGTGTACAACTTTTTTTACTACGTGAGCTACTTTTCTATAAAAAGTTATTCGGCAATCTACTCTCTTATATATATATATAAGTCATTCGGCGATCTACTCTCTTATATAGATCATGTTCACCCAACCTGATATCTGATTATGCACAAATAAACAACTAAAAAAAATACACAACTAAAGACTTTGTGTATTTAAAAATTTATTTATCACTTTTAATTATTTTAATACAACAAAAAAAAACAAATATATTGGAATAAAATATTTATTTCTCTATTTTGATTACAAACTCACAAGTTACAGGAAATGCTGGTTGATTAAAAAAAAAAAAGTTAATGTGAAATTTGGCATTGTTTGGACCTTGCAATATTTTCATAGTCAAGTTGATATGAAGAAGTGGCCAATCGCAGACAATCATCCAAATGATCATTTGTAATTTGGTTTCGTAATTGATTTTTTATGACGGTCATATTTGAAAAAGCAGATTCTAACAAGTATGTCGATCCGAAACAGGACAGAATTTTTCGCGTAATATCAGTTAATATTGGGAATTTTTCATGTGCATACTTCCAAATGACTTCATTGTTTATTGATTTTGAATGTAAACTATTTTGAATGTTTATTATCTCAAGTTCTACTTCAGCTTGGTTTATATCAAACAGCCCACTAATTTTATTTGAAATTTCTGTGATCAAGTTTTCTTGAAATGGATTATTGATAAAAGATATAATCATTTCAGTTTTATTCAAATCTTTAAATCTTGAATTTATTTCTTCCTCAACTAATTCTATTTCACGAATAAATTCTTTTAAATCATAGCAAAGCATTTCTTGATTTTGTTCAAAAAATTTTAATAAATATGGGAGATGTCTAAATTCGGTGTCATTTATATTTTTCTATATATGGATCACATTATGAAGGAATGTGGTATTAAACCTGATATCAAAATTGGAGATGTTAATGTCAGCTCTTTGCTTTATGCGGATGATGTTATACTTCTAAATAAATCCGCTACAAGTCTGCAAGATTCTCTGACTAAATTGAATAGCTGTTGTAATAGATATGGTATGAAGGTCAGCAATAAAAAGGCAAAGACAATGAAAATAGGCAGAATCATTGAAAATGTCAACTGTGTTGTGAATGGAGAACCTGTGGAACAAGTAAAACATTTCAGCTACTTAGGCACAATTTTTACTGAAGATGGTAAACTAAATATAGAAATAGACAACAGAATCAGCAAAGCTGGTATGGTGGGAAGTCAATTGAATAAATTCGTATGGAATAAGAAAGAAATTAGTCGGAACACTAAATTAGCTGTATACAAGACAGTGTTCAAACCAGTTTTAACTTATGGATCTGAGAGCTGGGTCAGAAGTAAAACACTTGACCAAAGACTAGAGACCGCAGATATGAGAGTCCTGAGAAAGATTAGAGGCGTGAACAGATGGCATCAATGGCAATATCATATTAAAAATGAGGATATTAGGAAAGAACTTGACATTGTCAGCATCCAGGAATGCGTTAGCAGAGCTAATCTCAGGTGGTATGGTCACTTAAATTGAATGGGAGAGGAAAGATTAGCAAAACAAGTGTTCTCTGCCAGGTTGGCAGGAAAGCGACCCAGAGGAAGACCAAGATATAGGTGGATTGATACGGTACAAAGTGCCTTAGACGATAGAAATATAAGATCTGATAATGTTGAAGTCTTGACAAGTAACAGACTGATTTGGAGGAAAATTGTAGATAGGAAGTTAGTAATGATGTAATTTTTTCATGTAGTACTGTCATATCCTGTACACCCCTTGAGGGTACATAGCAGGAATTTGATGATGATGATGATGATGATGATTATATTTTTCTTTAATAAAAGTAAGTATTGTCGGAAAGTTTTTATTGAACTTAACATGTCAATTAAATTTTTATCTCTACCTTGTAACACTAAATTTAAATTGCTTAATTTCGTACAGAAATCCTAAAAATGATAAGTGTAACAACCATCTTTTATAACTCAATCGTGTATAAATATCTCCTGTTTCATCAAGAAAATTTTTTATATCGTTAATTAATACAAGAAATCTTTCTAAAAATTGACTTCTGCTGAGCCAGTGAACATTATTGTACAACAGAAGTTCCCTATCATCATCTGCCTGTAATTTAAATATCCGCCGGCTTTTCCTTGAACAGAATTTACAGTTTTAAATGTAATATCCAAAACATCTTTTGTGTTTAATCTTTTACTACACAGTACTTGTTGGTGAATAATACAGTGGTATGTTAAAAAATCTGGAGATTTGTCATCGTTTTTACATAATGAAATGAAGCCTGATTTATTACCTATCATTGCAGGAGCAACATCAGTAGTAATAGACACAAGTTTAAAAAGCAGAAGTTTGTGTTGTTTCATAAATTCATCAAATGCCGAAAAAATGTCTTCTCCCCTAGTCCTTCCCAATAATGGTATAATTTTCAAAAGTTCTTTACTTGAATAATCTTGAAATACCATGCGAATAAATACCATTAACTGAGCAATATCAGTGAAGTCGTTTGATTCATCAAATTGTAATGAAAACACAACACAGTGGTGAATGTCTGACATTAACCTGGCCTGGAAACTTTTCTCCGGCAATTGGAACTCTTCCTTTCGGCAATTTGAAACCTTGTCTGCGGCCTAGAAGTAGTTTCTCTCTAGCGACGTCTCAAACTGAGAAGTTCCTTTTTGGAAGCGGGAAACTCCTCTCTCGAGCAACATGGATCCAGGCAGTCTCTCTGACGGCGACTCTGGACTGGGCAGCCTCCTCTCTGACTGCAATTCTGGAACCGGGATCCCTTCTGCTTGTTTCAGTCCCTTTTTATTAGGCCTCCTCTGAGACCTCGCATGAAGTTTGGCAACCCCCAAACTTCCAGCCATCGGAAAGTTGTTTGAACTCTTTCTGACTTACTTCGGAGATGTTTACACTTAGAGCCTGCAAGCCTTTCTCATACATACAAGTTTCAATAACAATCTTTCTAATGCTGCCATGTATAGCTTCGGAGACAAAAACATTGCCTTTGTTTTTAGCACTAACATATTCTTATTAAAGCAGTATATACAGTTAACTTCAAAAGAGTTATTTACAAAATCATCTAATGCAAACTATACTGAGACAAACAAAGTTTATTTTTTTGCAATATTCACATGGGACTTAACCTAAGTAAAAAATTGATGTAATGTGCTTTGGAATATTTAAGCTACAATCGAGTTTTTACACTTTGCTTATAATCGTATTCACTCGGCTCGCTGTTTGACTTCCACTGATCCAAATTAATTCATTTACCCGGACTTATAAGAAAATTACTGATTCGACAATTTTAACGAAAAATAAATAAACGATAGCAATACACTTAAAGCGAATTAAAAATAATACAAAATAATGATAAATAAAATATTGTTTTCAGTTTTGATTAAATTTGTAAGTAAGGAGGAATACACAAGAGATCGACCAAAAATCGCTCTGCGATCGACGGGTTGAACACCCCTGATATATACAATATACCAGAAGTGCTCCCAAATGAAACCAAATGCAGCTCCCAGCATCAATCAGATGAAAATTGAAGATATTCAACAAGGAGGACCATAACTTTATAAAGCTCTGGCCGAAAGATTTATTTGGTACCAAAAAAGAAGGATAAATGCCATCAAAATGGAAGACATTAGAAATAATTCTTCTTTTCAAAAAAAGGCAGCATAGAAGACATCAAAAATTACAATCCTATATGTATCACACATATATATATAAATTAATATATTAATACAAAAATTATATCAAACAGAATCAAAACCATCCTTCAAGAAAATAATAGTAAAGAACAAGCAGGATTCAGAAAAGGTTATTCTACAATAGATCATATACAAGTAGTCACCCAACTTAGTGAACAATGCAAAGAATACCAGATTCCTCTTTGCTTTCTATTTACTGACTTTAAAAAAAAAGCCTTCTACACCGTAGAACATAGCATAGTTTTACAGGCACTACTGGAACAAGGCATTGATCCAGTCTACATCAATCTAATTAAAGAAATTAACACTGGTATCTCTACACAAATAACCTTATTCGACGACCCTATAACTATCTTCATGAACTGAGGTGTGCGACAAGGAGATGTCATATCACCAAACCTTTTTACATGTACTCCGGAAAGTACTTTAAGGAAAATCAACTTAAAAGGTGGCATAAACATCACTGGAGAGCTGCTCCAAATATTAATGTTTGCAGACAATATAATACTCATAGCTCAAGACTCTCTGCAACTTGAAACAATGCTTCATCAAGTGCATGATGCCTGTAATAAAATAGGACTAAAAATTCACCCTGACAAAACCAAATGGATGAGAATCAAATATTGTCAAGCTCACACCGTCCAACTAAATAATTTCACCATAGAAAGTATAGAATCCTACACATACCTTGGTCAAACAGTAAACATGAACAATGATATTTCTGAAGAAATATCAAAAAGAAAAAGAGCTTCATGGACCTCCTCTACAAATCCATAATCGCAGATCCTAAGCTAGATATCAAAATTAGAGCTAGCATGTTCAACAGCTGTGTCTTCCCATTTTTAACCTATGCCTCCAAAACTTGGAGCACCACACAAAAAAGAACTTAAACTACATATTGCTAGACTCAACGACAACAAGTGGACTTACTGTGTCACAAACTGGCATCCAAGATCAACCAAGAGAAAACCTGGTAGAAAGATCAACCAAGAGAAAAACAACTAAATGGGAAAGCTCTCTAACCAGAGTGGTAGTAAATAAATGGAGGAGAATAGCCCAAGATTGGCATCACTGGAAACTTTGCAACCTGCATTTGTGGGGACACCCAGAATGAAACAACAGGTCCATCAAGGTAAACTATCAAAACACAAATGCAAGTTCAATATAAAAATATCACAACTTAAAAACTTGAAATCAAATGAGGAGTTATGCAAGGATGCCTTTTTAATATTTTCATCATATGCTCATTAAAGAAGCATTGTCCTCAACAAAAGGAGTAAAAGCCAATGGAAGACCACTCACACATATCATATATGCAAATGATGTAGTAATTATAAAAGAGAAATCAAATCTCCAATACCAGCTTGCAAAATTTTAAGAAACTGCAGAAATTATAATATGATTATAAATTCAAGTAAAGCAAAGATAATGAAAATTGGAAGACACCTGGAAGATATACAGATAACACGTAATCAGGAAACCATAGAACAGGTTAATGGTTTTAATTATCTGGGAGCATATTTGACTTCAAATTTAAATGATATAGCAACAATAAAACACAGACTCTCCATAGCATGGTTAATAATCAATAAGCTTATGAATAAACTTAATAACATTTGGAAAAACAACAAAATTCCTACAACTCTAAAAATAAAATTATTTAAAAGTATAATACTACCAACAGCTCTCTAAGGGCAGAAATTTGGACCTTAAAAAAATAGAACCAGAGAGGAAACTGTTAGCTTTTGTAATGAAATGCTTCAGGAAAATAATCAGAACTCATTGGACCGAACATAAGACTAATTCACAAGTGCTGCAAGATTTGAATATCCCTAACTCAACAATTCTCAACACAGTTAACAAGCAACAACTCCATTGGTTTAGCCACATTGGGTGAATGGAACTGGACAGACTTATTCGTTTGGTATTTGAGGGCACAAGACCCAGGAGAAGACCAAAATTAACATGGAATAAAGCCCTGAGAACTGTATTGGATTGGACTTTCAAAGCTGTTGGCATATGAAAAACAAGCTTGCTTTGAATAGAGTAACTTTTTTCAACTGTGTTCCCAAGGGGTTTTGCAAGTTGGGAAACCATATTTATACTTTATTACATGACTCACCATCTCTCTACTACTTAATCCCACCACCACCATCTACACACAATGCTATCTATTATCCACCACAAGAGTATTTTTGTCTATAAATTGCTTATGACCTCCTGGCCGATTTGTTGCATGCAGGATGAAAAACCCTGCAATGTCCATATGAATTGGCCAGCTCACCTTCGATTGAAATAGCCTACCACAGAGTTCTGATTTTTTTATCCTTGCAAACAACTTCACTACATGCCTCCCTATCTGAATCCATCAGTGGTTTCCTTCAGAGTTTACCACTGAGACTCGGAGATTTGGTTCTTGTTTTCAAACTCTCATTTTTTTTTTTACTATTATTCATATAATTGAGTCTACAGTTTACCTCTGAAATAACAGATTTATATGTAATATATGCAGGTACACCACCAATTTTCTGGCATTCTTGGTTCCAGGGCCATGCCAGATTAGCCATTTTTCTAGATCAATGGTCTCCAAACTTTTCACCGTGAGGGCCACATTGGGTACTTCAGCACTGTTCAGCAGGCCGTAGCAAAAAAATAACTCTAGAACTGGATATGCGAGTTTTATTGAAAGCAGATAAAAACTGATTGCAGAGTATGTGAGATTAAATTATCGTATATTAATGACAACGAACACTATCAGCAAATTCTCATATTTTTATCACAAATTATAATAAAACCATTAATGTGAATGATGCAACTGTGTTTGTGTTTTTAAAATCTCATTAAACTCGGGTTCAAATTTTTGAAGTGCTTCAGAAAAACTTGTATAACTTCGAGTTTTTTGTCAATGAATACAGATCGGGAAATTTTGTTTTTATTTTGTTTTTCGCTCGTTAGTTCATTTTAACCGTTATTTTACCGAATTTTTTGTGTGTTCTTATTTCGTGTGACATAAATTTTTTTGTTGATAAAAAAGTTTATTCGGATGTAACTTTTTTATTTCATTTTGAATTCTTTAAAATTTTTTTTCTTCGTTAGTCCATTTTAACCAACCTTTTACAGTCAAAAAGACTGTAACTTGGATTATGGTTACTTTTTGCTATTCGGGAATATATTTTGAATACAATTTTAATTAATGCATTTGAAATCTATCAACCCTATGGGGTTTTTTTGCGAATTCTTATTGAAAAATTAGTCCAATTGGCGGGCCGGATAAAATCATATCACGGGCTGTAGTTTGGAGACCCCTCTTCTAGACCAACAGTGATTATGTAATAATAATTTTTCAGTATACCTCCACCCATTAGTTATATCCTTCTCGTGCCTCTAAAGCACCATGGATAACTAGGAACTTAAATAT
The DNA here is from genome assembly GCF_054136105.1 of Typopeltis vanoorti. Classification (NCBI taxonomy): domain Eukaryota; kingdom Metazoa; phylum Arthropoda; class Arachnida; order Uropygi; family Thelyphonidae; genus Typopeltis; species Typopeltis vanoorti. The sequence continues at coordinate 88,603,226 of NC_143566.1, forward strand.
TAAATGTGAATTAAGTGATTAAATGAAAGACATAGGTATAAATATAGTGCAAGTGGATATTGACTTGACATGCTTGATACCATCTGTGAAGGTCAAGTTAACTAGTTAGGTGGTTATGAGCATTTAAATGCACTCTTATAATTTTGTCTGGACTAAAGGAGGTGCTGGACCATCCATTTCTGGGAAATCAGTGGTGTACCTACTATGATTAGCAACCATAGGTTTCTTTAAAATTGTCAAGATATCTGCTCACCTTCCAAAACACTAATGGAAAATGCTGTAGTTTTAAGTTCCAAGATCCAATGGTATCATCATTTTATAATTTAGAGAGGTAGTTTTAAAATGTAAACACTTGTGAAATTCTTATAATGCTGATTTTAGTTGTATTTTCTGACAGATATTAAATCAGACTGTGAAATTGTTTATTATCTTGAGTAAGCAGATTTTTATTGATGTTGATTTTCAATAATTATGTTTATTTTATATTCATTTCTACTTGCAGGTGATAATAGGCAAAATGTATCACACTCCTGAACTTGTTATTGAACAACAGATGAAGTCAGGCTAAAAATCTGTTTACCTGTAAATATACCCAGTGTTGTAATAATGAATAGAGAGATGTAAAATTCTTGGCACAGATGCAGTTCCACTCAAGATTTCTTTCTTTTATGTTGAATCAGTAATAGTATACCAAACTGAACTGCAGAGAAAGAACTTCAGTTAAGAACAGATGAGTGTGTTATAATGAGAGTGGGAAGAAGTAGAGGAGTTAGAAGCTTTCATTCGCTCTTCGTTTTTTGTTTCCAAGTTTGCAGTAATAGATGGAGTCAGTCTGTTTTATTTTAAGTCTGTGTTTCTCAGTTCTGAATGATATCCTTTTTTATTTCACACTCCTGCTTTGCAGCCTATTTGAAAAATCATTGTAATGACAGAAATGTAAATATACTCCCATCAGTAAGTACATAGCTATTTTAATAAACTTAATAGTGACTGAAACAAGTATATTAATAAAATGTGATATGAGATTTATGTAAAAGAAATTATTTATTACTTTTTAAATTTTTTAGGAAAAGCCTTCATTTCAGAAGTGTTTTTCAGATTTGTTAATCTTATTTTTATAACTATAAACATAAAAACAAAGAAAAATTATTTATTGTGAGGAATAAACTTCAGAAGTCATTAAATAAGTGACTTAATGTTCCACATTTCATATCCACAGTCTGCTGTAACTAGCATTCATGCCTTTTTTCGTGATTTATTTTGAACAACAGCAACAATCATTCAATTTTACAAATCACAGCCTGTCATTCCTTCAACTTTCTGATCTTACCATTATTTTTCTTTAAATGTTTACCAGGAACATTAATAACTTAATTTTTATATTACCAAGTGTTGCTGATCAAACTTTTATGTACTGCAGGATGATACATTATTCTGCTATTTTAATTTAAGCTTAGAATATATTTTCTGCAAATGCAGAATTCTTTAATACTTTGTGTTTTAATTTCTGTTACTTTATCTTGAATTGAGTATTAAATTAATATCAATTTAAATATAAACATAATTCTCAACATTAATCAGCAAATTACCATTCTTTTAAAAAAATTTATCCATCATTTCACTAGTACTACTACTACTATTTCACTTTCATATATAATTAAAAGTGGAATAGTAATCAACAGCATTTAACTAGCAGGGATTTTGAAAAACTTAGTCATGTCATTACTCCATCAGTGTATGAAGTTAATAATTTAATCACTTATTAATTATGTTTAGCTCACCATTTGATTCCTTGCTTGTGTGAGACATATCTTTAGTAACAGTACCCAGTTAATCTAGTGAGACTTAGTCAATATAAAATTGAAGAGCTAATAGACCAAAAAGAAATGAAAAACTTTAAACCTTCTTGTTCTGTTTGACAAGTACAAAGAAACATAGATCTGATAACATACTCTCACTTCTCATCATTTGTCAGTCCTTGAGATTATTTCTTAGAGGATGACAGGTTTGCAAGGTTCATTTCTGCCAGAGTAGACAAAGATGGTTATAATTAAACTGAGTGCAGAAAAAACCCAGCTGCTGATTTGAGATGTGGTTAAACTTGTATCAGAAAATTTTAATATATTGCCTACGTTATGCATGGATGTGTAAATTGTGGTTTTCAGATAGCATGCGACTTACTAGTCAAAGCTGTTAAGTTGTCTTTGATGCTTTCATATAGTGCCTTGTGTCCCAGAAAATGTAATCACACCCTGCAGAACTGATGTATTATTTGGTGCCATTGCAATCAGTTTTATCGATTGGTGTGGTTAGATTGCAGGGACAAAATTGATTAAGTTACTTTAAGGTTTGTCTTATTTTTTTGTATTGGACAAAAACTGGCTCTTATGCCATGTTTTTCAATGTTGAATCAGAGGTTAACAGAATTGTTTGATGTATGTGATTTTTTTATTTTTATATATATATTTTTATAGTTGTACTCTGATTTGTGTGAGAATGGAAATAATTGCAGATACTTTTGAAATTTCATTCGCTTTGTAATAATTTTTTGTGGGAATCTGATATATAGTTAACCATATTGTATGTCTCTGAAAAGCTGATTTTTTTATTTTTTTTTATTTTCTGTCAGTTGCGAAATACAATGTCTAGTGATTGAAAATGCAGATAGTTGCCTCTTCATTTCTTCATAATAGATGTTATTTTTAATAGGTTGCTGTTGCTAAGTTATGAGGTTTAAGAAACTTAATGCTGTTTTTTTTTCATTTGTTAGTTGTAATCTATCTATTTTGCTATTGTGATCAGGTCAGATTATTTGCTATTTTACTTGCATCTGGCTTATAGTGAGCAGAGTTCATATACTTTCAAGTTTTGTATTTTTGTATGCAAAAATTTGGAATTAATTTGATATTAATGTTAAACAACTGGTATAGAAATCAATTAATTTATGAAAATCTAAGCAGTAGACATATACAAAAAAAAGCTATTTTTTTATATATAATTGTTGTTTCTTCAACAGAAGTTAGTGTTCATTCATAAATTTATAGAATTTACAGTACTGTCTGTTCCTACGATAGTAAATATTTCTAACAGCAAACAGAATTAAAGATACAGATGATTTAATAAATGTTCTTCAGGAGAGTGGTCAAGAATGACTTATGTATTGTTATATGAAACTCTTGCTCTAAGAATTTTAGTAAAAAGAAAAGAAAGAAAAAACTGACTGCAAAACATGCAACGAACTCTTTCTTCCCCTTGCTTTTGTCTCGAATGCTTTTCTTTGCTTGTTCTATGATTTGTTTTTCCTTTTGTGTTAAAAAATTGTTTCTGTTAAGTATTTTAATCATTGTTTCAACATTTCTTGGTAGTTTATATGTGCAGTTGTATTCTGATTTCTGACTCCATGGAGATACCCATATAATAATATTCTGTGCTGTGCTCTTGCATAATAGAATAATAGAACACAGGTCATATCAGAAGTTGCCATTTTTGTTTGTCCAAATTTTGTAAATATAGTAATTCAGTATTGTCACAGTTTGTATTGGTAATATCTGGAATGATGAAAGATGTTTCCGTAAGGTGTGCACACACGCATGTGTGTAAATTATAATTAATTTTGTAATTATTATTATATAGTCATCACAAACATTATATTTAGTAATTCAACAAGACTATGCAGATTCATTTTAGTATGTATAAATAAATGCACTTGAAAAGTCTTTCAAAGTGCAATTTTTTTCCTTTCTTTTAAATGAAGTGTAAAAGATAGTGCTATAATAAAAATCACTTAAAACTCATGCTCTTGCAGGTCCTGTTTTTTTATTTTTTTTTATATATATAGTGTTTTTTTTAATTGTTGACATAGTGGCATTGTTTGAGAAGAAAATAAATTAGTATTATCTAATATAGTGGTATCCATCCTATACAACCCTTGGAACTAATACCCAAGTTGCTAGCTACTTTTACTTAGCCTTCTAAGAGTAAAATGACACAACTTATTCCATTGACACACATACAAACATACCGATGTATATATTAGTGCAACATTCAAAAATCACTTGTTTCAGAGAAAGAAACAGTTATAGGATTTCTTAATGCTTGACAGTATTAGATAAAACAAACTTTAAAATGATGATACCTTGAAACCATTTTATAGAGGAAATATATATATAGATACTTGATGTGTCTTCTGAAATTAATATCTGTTTTGCACATGCACGCACATACCACACATATGTATAAAGATTATTTTTCTTACTGTAGCTTCCAGAGATGAAATATACATCTGCAAACTGTGTGTGCAAAACAGATATTAATAAATTCAGAAGACACATATACAAATGTGCATCTTTGATGAAGTAGTAACATGATTATTATAATTTCTAAACTTGTATCTATGTGGGCATCTTGAAAGTTTCAAGAAATTTTGTAACAGACTCACAGCCTCATATCGAACACTATGTTGTGGTGTGTGTGGGGGGGTGTGAGAGAAATAATTCTAAGTTCACATTATTATTTCGTGATTATTGTTTTGCAATATACACTATAGATATTACCATTGAGCTCCTGTAGTTTAGTCAGTATAGATGAAGCCTTTTGGTTGGAAAGACCTGGGTTCAATTCCCATCATTGGAACCTTTATCTGGTCTCTTTCAACTAAAGGTGAGTTAGCTGGTCTCATACAGAGGTAGGAGAGTTTTTCACATGGAAACACAGGTTTTTCATCCCCCAGAACAGGCAAACCGGCCTGTGAACACATGCAACTACAGACATAGGACACACCAGGAGGCATAGGGCTAACCACCTTATTCTCGCTATGGTAGTGGTTAAGGGAATAAGAAATCCTCAACATCGCAAAGTAAAAGAGGGAAGGAAGAAGAAGAAGATATTGCCATTTGTAATGTTTGGGGGATAGTTGTTGTATTGAAAACTTGTCCCATAATTCGCTCATTCCTGTAATAGTAAAATATTATTATTGCATTGAAATTTTTGACATTCTTGACTTGACTAAAAGCAGATGGAAGAATTGTTTATTATCAGAGCAAACAAAATAGTCTGCATGAATCAGTTTTGTCTCTAAAATATTTTTGTAGATGCTCATATTAAAATACACACATCAAAGATTACACTAATTAATTATTCCTGCAAAATTGCCTCTGTAACACACTTGGAAAATCGACTGGACATGCCCCTTCTAAATTCTATTCTTGTCATGAAGAGAGAGGAATCTTATGGACTTCTTCATTTGAAAGTGAGTTAGCCAATCCTATAGAGGTAGCAGTAACCTCCTAGTTTTTTTTTTTTTGTTTTGTTTTTGTTTTGTCCTTGATTTTGATTTGTTAACAGGCAGAAATACTATTTAGTATGTGGTAGATGGTGAATGGTATCAGGTATACCAGAGATGGAAAGAGAGCTACAGGGTCCATGCATTGATTCATTGGACATCGTCATATGTTATATGGTCACTATGCTCTTTTGGTGATGTGCCACACCATTCCTCATCATGTGGTCCTGTTGTGTGCTTTTCTGGAAGCCTCAACTCTCTGAAGATCCTCAATTCTCCCACCATCTCTTTGCTAGAAAGGACTGGCAGAACTTCTGACATATCAAAGTATGTCAGAAGAAAGCTGACATACTTTGGACACATTGAAAAAATGAAAAGAGAATTTCTTAAAACTGTAATAGAAAGATACAGTTTCTGGAAAAGAGGAAGTAGTAGATCTTCACTCCAGACACCATCCATCCATCTCATTGAAGATCTACTACTTCCTCTTTTCCAGAAACTGTACCTTTCTATTACTGTTTTAAGAAATTCTCTTTTCATTTTTTCAATGTGTCCAAAGTATGTCAGCTTTCTTCTGTCATTACCCTTAAGGAGTCTTAAAGTTCTGCCAGTCCTTTCTAGCAAAGAGATGGTGGGAGAATGCAATTAAATAGATGGCTGTAATTCACTGGCATTGAAAAGCCCAAGATAGGACAGAATAGAAGATTTTTTTTGGGGGGGAGGAAGTTTTGTCCAGCAATGGACGGAAAATTGCTGACAGATCAGACAGTTATGATGGTAGATTCTGTATTCCAAACAGTGATTGTGTAAAGTTGTACAGTGTTGTGTAGCGTCTCACAATGAGTCTTTCATTTCCATGCAGTTATCATAGAATAATAGTCCAACAGCAGAATAGAAAGCTATGCCATTAAAAAATTCTTATGGGGAAAACAACTTTGAAATGCTCAAACTGTTTTTTATGTTTATGGCTAATAAACTTTTTTTTAAGGAATATACTTTTTGTATGCTTCAAGAAAAGGCTTTTGTTATTAATTGATTGTGTGGTATACAATAAACATGCTTTATTTGTATTATAAGTATAAATGAGTAACCTGAAAAATACATGAAATCAGTTTCTTAGCATCAGCTGAGAAATGTGATAGAATAGGATAATAGGGTTTTATTCATAATTCATGCATAATTGTATACATATGTATAATTCAAAGTCATTAGTCTTTTTGTGGTACTATCATTTTATTTTGGCAATGTATACAGTTAGGTTATTAACTAGAGAGAAATAGTCAATCCACTAAACATTATACAAGACAGTATTCAAACAATTTTAACTTATTATATCAGTCTACCACACATAAGAGGTCCCAAGTCCTATTACATGACAGTGCCACTTGCTCTCATGTGGGAAAAAACTGATCTGTATGGTCAGTATTCTCAAAATGAGAAAGAGAGTGAAGCATGTTCTTGCTTTTGTGTTTCTTGAAGACCGAGAGTTGTATTCCTTAGGGGAAAACAATATGGGGGAAGACTATTCCAAATATCAAATGTGGAGGATGAGAAGTTAGTTCGATAAGTTTGGAGCTGCTCGTGTTCATATATGATTAGAGGAAAGTGAAGGGATGGTAGTGTCCTGTTCAGTGGAGCAGCTACCATGGAAATATTTATAGAAAAGGCTGATCTGGTTGGTCAGTATTCTCAAAATGAGAAAGAGAGTGAAACATGTTCTTGCTTTTGTGTTTCTTGAAGACTGAGAGTTGTATTCCTTAGGGGAAAACAGTATGGGGAAGACTATTCCAAATATCAAATGTGGAGGATGAGAAATTGGTTTGATAAGTCTGGAGCCGCTCGTGTTCATATATGATTAGAGGAAAGTGAAGGGATGGTAGTGTCCTGTTCAGTGGAGCAGCTACCATGGAAATACTTATAGAAAAGGCATAATGCAGCAGCAGAGAAACTGTGGGAAATCAACTGGAGGGAGTCATTGAGAGAGAGAGGAGTCATCAATTAAGCAAATTTCTCTCCTTAAATACAATCAATTATTCTGAGGGAGGTCCTAGGTACACCACCCCAAATGTGGAAACAGTATTTTTATGTTCGGTGAATTCGAGCTTTATGAATTGTTAGAAGATGAACAGGAGAGAAGTACAGTTTAGAATGGAAAAGAAAACCAAGTTTTTTGGAGACTGAAAAGGCTATGGACCTGATGTGCTTTTTCAAAGAGAGGGTATGTGAAAGTCATTCCAAGAAGGAAAAAGACTGATCTGGTTGGTCAGTATTCTCAAAATGAGAAAGAGAGTAAAGCATGGTCTTGCTTTTGGTAAATGAGGTAGGATTGTATTTTGGTGGTATTCAAATTCACTTCACCCCACTTGAGAATGAAAAGGAGATTAGTGTTTAAGACATTGATCAAAGATCTTGAGGACTGAATTACCTGAGCATGTCAAGGTTTTGAAAATAAAAAGGAGGAGTGGAGAGTATTATTATCAGCAAAGCTATGAATGGAATTGGATGTCAGAGAGAAAAGATCATTGATGTAAAAGAGGGAGAGCCCTGGGGAACATTAGCAAATTGAAATACGAACATTGAAAAATCTGATGAAAGGAAACCATTCACCATGATCCACAATGAATGACTGGAGAGGAAGCTGGCAATCCATTCACTAAGGGAAGGAGGAATACTTTAAGATGAAGAAGACTATAATGTCTTGGAAATATCAAGTGTAACAAACTGTAGTTTCTCCATACTTTTGTATGGCCTATGTCCAAAGATGGAATGAGGCTGGCTAGTGGATCTGCTGTGGAATGGGAATGGCAGAAGAGTACATATTGGTGATAACCAATATGTACTCTTCTGTCAATAAGTAATTGGTGGATCTTCAAGTAGTGAAGCAGTCAACTGTTGATTATCTTTTCCATTCATGTTGATTATCTCCCTTTTTGGGAACAGACTGGATAAAAGTTTGCTTCCAAGCTGTTGAATAAATTCCAGGTAAGTATGACAGCTTGAAAAGACGATACAAGATGGGTATAAGTCGTGGAGCACATATTTTTAGTGCAAATGGAGGAATATTATCAGAGACAGGAGACTTATTGGTATAAAGGCAACAGAGTATTTTTCTGTGTGCATCTGGTGAAATTTTAGAGGACGCATACTGTGAATAGTTTGTGGAATAGTGGAAGGAGATCTGCCTTGGTCATCTGTATAGAGGAAAAAATTGATGCCAAGAAGTCTCCCTTATCTTTAGAAGGTGTTACTGTTGTACTATCAGGATGTGAGAGAGGTGGAAACACAAAAGGACAGAAGTCGAGTCCAACTGCCACTTGAACAAGAGACATGCATAGTGGTGCAGTTGGCCCTTACGAAGTCTGCTTTAGATTTTTTTTTTTTTTTCAGTTGTTATGAGCTGTAGTGGGTGAGAAGCTGGAACTATTGAGCATATGCTGAATTTTTGGTTTGGATTGCTTTGACACTGAGGATTTTGGGTGGAGTGGAGAATAAAAGCATATGATTCATTCTAGTTAGAATTCTGTTATTAGATCAGAGCATGTGCTGGGATCAGGAGTGAAAGTAGTAATCAGACCATGAAAAACAAGGCATGGAAATCCTGAAGGTCATCCCAATTGTCGCCATTGTAGTGTGACAGGATACAAGGCTGAGAATGAATTAGAAGGAGAATCTGTAGAAAAAGAAACATGGGCAAGGAGACTTGCCAACAGGAGAAGCTAACATTAGCAGTGTATTCAGAGGGAGGACTAGTTAAGAAAAGGCCTGGGGTTGGGAGAATGATGTGGATTATCTGGAATTCTTATAGGTTGGTGAGCAATTTGTGTTAAATCATTACTGATAGTTTGGTTTCTCTTGCAACTTAGTTTGTGAAGTTGGAGGAGGGAAACCCTGTCTGAAGTTAAGAGCTGGGTTAGGAAAAAAAAAATCGATGAAAGGCTGGAGAATACACATAAGAGTTCAGAAGAAAAAAAAGAGAGAAGTGAATGAATTTCAGAATCCTATTAAAAATGAAGATATTAGGAAGCAACTTAACATTGGCATGGGTAGAGCTAATATAAGGTTGTATGGTCAGCACAACAGGATAGAAAGGAAAGGTTAGCAAAATCAATTGCTTGCAGGAAAAAGACCCAAGGGAAGGCCAAGATCTATGTGAATTGATACAGTTAGAAGTGTCTTAGAAGGGCAGAATATAAGATGATGATAGTGTAGTTCTACTATAGTACTTCTCTTGAAAATATATCAGGAATTTGATAATAATGACAGCTCTGATATTTTTTACATTGGTTGGTTGGTGTGCATATCATTTTGATTACTTGTTCTAAGAGACAAAAGAATTTTGCTTTCATTACAGATTACTTTTTTTTTTTTCTCCCCTGATTTGGCTTTCCCCATTTCTAGAGAAAAGCATAATTTGGAATGAGAGAAAAGTGTAGTGTAGTGTTTTAAAATATTGTAAAAAGATACAATATTTTAAAAAAGTTAAAAGTGTATTGTAACTTTGGCATAAAAATGTGTGATCAAAATTTGGAGCAGTGTGTTAACATCAAATTTTGAGTAAAAATCGGCAAAATTGAAAGTGGTGTATGGTGTGGATGCACTGAAAACGTCAAGTGTCTTTGAATGGCATAAGAGATTCAAAGATGGACAAGAAGATGTGAACGATGATCCCAGAAGTGGGCAGCCAAAAACAAAAATGACAGACTCAAATGTGAACACAGTGCAATATTTATCACAGTCTGACAGACAATTAATGGCTGAGAAATTGCAAATGAATCGAGAAACAGTCGGGATTAATTTTTATTATTATTATTATTATTACATAACATCTCCAGGGAGTTCAAGGACTTGTTGAGGGAGGGCATCTACTTTACAACTCTTCATTTCCACCAACCTCAACTACCTTCATCATTTATACCAATGCCATCTACCGCCGACCACCACTACTAGTATTTTCGCAGACAATCAAAAACATCCATGCCCACGGCGGGATTCGAACCCACAGCCTTTTAGCTGGAGAGCGGATACCTAACCACTCAGCCAACCAGACTGGCCATTTTAACTGAAGAATTGGGTATGTGAAAGATTTCTGCGAAGTTTGCGCCTCGGATTTTGATGGATGAACAGAAGCAGTGGCAGCTTCAAGTTGCCACTGCTTCTTTCTGCAAAGAAGCATTTTCCAAGAGTAATTACGGTGACGAAACCTGGTGCTTCCAGTACAATCAAGAAACAAAATGCAGTGGAAAACCCTACATTCACCATGTCTGAAAAAAGCACACGTCATATTCGCAGTTCAAGACCATGCTGGTGTGTTTCTTTAATAACAAGGGAGTAGTCCACTATGAATTCATTGAACAGAGACAAACAGTCAACCAACAATGCTATTTAGAGGTGCTGTAAAGATTATTATGAGATTCTGTTCAGTGAAAAAGACCTGAATTGTGGCCTGACAAGTGGTTCATCCATCATGACATTGTGATGAGAGTTTCTGACCAAAAAATCGATTACCAAATTAGGTCATCCTGCTTATTCATCTGACTTAGCTACCTGTGATTTCTGGCTATTTCCAAAATTAAATCCAGTATAATATGATAAAGGAACTCGAGAGTATTCCGGAAAAAGAGTTCCGGTCTGTTTCCAAAAATGTGAACACTGTCTAAACCATTTGATATAAATGCACAAGGGGACTACTTTGAAGGCGACACTAGCCACTAACATATAGATCCAAATGTAGGTTTATTACAGGTGCATTCTGGGAATTAAATTGTCACACCTCGTATACACACACACACACACACACACACACTAATGAATAATATCACTACTATGATATTATTCATTAGTATATTACCTACAGCTACAGAAGGCTCTAGTAAATAGTATTTTACACATGTTCTTCCAATGGAGAAATTAAACTGAGCATGTTTTTTCCAGAAAATTGTTTAGTAAGGAACAAAATGCTCAGCTGAAGACAGGTAATAATTATTACAAACAAAATCCTTTTTCTTTGTAGTTATTAACAATCTTTAAACAATTTCGAAATCCTTTCTTGACTAATTGGCCAAAACTGAAACGGGTAACATTTCAAAATAACGTATGCCCATCCTCTGCATAAAAATTTCTCTAACCTGCTCAGACATTGACAATTGCAACACTATCCTGAGATCTTCGAAGAAGCTGGCCTGTTCATACATCATACAAAAGAGTTTCTTTGGTTAGTTATCAGTAACAGTGGTATCAGTTTGTATTCACCCATTACTTTATACTTGTAAAAGTAAAACCACTTATGAAAATGAAAAGGATTTATTTCGGTTTATTAGATCTGGTAAAGGTACATGACACAGTGCTATGAGAAAGCTGTTCAGATTACTACAATGACTATGAAATAAATGAAATATTGTAGTGAGATATGCACAGTTTATATTTAAGTTGTAAGTCAGCATTAGAATTTATGTAAAAGCTGTAAAACAAGGGTGTATACTACTGTCTACTCTTATTCATCATATATGTGGATTACATTATGAAGGAAAGCAACATTAAGCCTGATATCAAAATTGGAAATATTAACCTCATCTCTTTACTTTATGCAAATGATGTTATATTCCTTAATAAATCTGGTAGAAGTTTGCAGATTCCTTAACTATATAGAATTATTGCTGTAACAAATATAGCAAGAAAAAGACTAAAACTTTGAAAATAGGCAGGGATATAGAAAACTTCAACTGCATTCTGAATGGAGAACCTATAAAACAAGTAAAACATTGTATTTATTCAGGAATTGGACTATTATTAGTGATAAATACAGAAATAGATAACATAATAAACAAAGTTGTTATCGTGGAGGGGGATCAACTGAATAAATTTATTGGTTATAAGAGAACAATTAGTTAAAACACTAAATTATACTATACAAGTCAGTGTTTAAACCAATTTTAATTTATAGGTCTGAGAGCTCATTGTTAGCATTCAACAAGCCTCTGTTTAAGAACATGTGAGCAGAGCTAATCTAATATCTTCATAATCAAATTCCTGATATGTACCCTCAGGGGTTGTCCAGGATAATTGATGGCAAGGAAAAGATCCACAGGAAGACCAATATCTAGGTAGATTGATAGATTGATGGAATGAAGAGTGCCTTAGAAGAAAAAAATATATCATCTGATAATATTGTATTGCTGACAAGCAATTGATTAATTTAGATAAAAATTGTTGCAAGGAGATTAGTAATAATGTAAAGCTAATTCAGTACTGTCATAGTATCCTGTACACTCCTTGAGAGTACATATCAGGAAATGATGATGGTGATTATTAAACTGCTATCAAGCTATTGACTTTTTTTTTTTTTTTCCAGTTGATAGTATCTCGTTTCTTCAGAATGGAAAAAATAGTCAGTTATATAGCTTTGTTTAATTAAATATCATATATAACAGGTAAAAGAAATTAGCACTTTATTAACATATGGTCAATAATCTGGTTATATTTTGTCTACTGTTATTCAGCTAGTGCCATAATGTATTGATTGTATTCTCTTAGTGCAGATAAAGGTGACTGTTTTTGGTGGTGGATAATGGTCTTTCCAGATCTTTTGTGAGTAAAGAATACTGCCGCAACAGCACAGTATATATCACATCCATGACCTCTCTTGGTATTTTTTATTTTTCATCCAAAACACTACTTCTCTCCTGCTCAGCTCATAATGCTTTTGAAATCCCAAATCCAACTAATCTTAGTTGGTGTACTCAAAACCTCCATAAGAGACCTTGATGACATAGACATTTTTGCATCGACGACACTCTGTTTCTGCATTATGCCTTTTATTTTTTGTAGTTATTTTCAGGTATGTTGCTCCATTGAACTAGCCATCATTCTGTGCTGCTTTCCTCTCATCATATAGGAACAGTAGCAACCTCTACTGGCTCCTTGTGTTAAAGACAAACCACAAGAATTATATCAATGTGCTGCAAAAAAAAGAAAGAATGAACATGAAAGAATAACTTCTAAATGCAGATGGCGTGAGGGTATCAGATGCAGAAGAGGTTGTTCAACTAATGAGTGCCCATTTTCTTAAAAGCTATCAACCTTGGTGTATGCAACATTGAGCTCACTGCTACCTCTTCACCTTGATGAAGAAACTCAGGTGTATGAGGATGAAGTATTAGAGCTGTTGTACAAACTGAATAAGAATTCAACAATAAGGGTTGATGGGATATCAGTACATGTGCTAAAAGAGTGTTCAGCTGAACTGGCTATTCCTTTGACCAGTCGGTTTAATGAGTATCAGAATAGAGAAAATTCTGCAGGAATGGAAAAAATGTATGGTAATTCCTTTGCACAAAGATGGTGCAAAAACTGATGTATCCAACTATCGACCAATTAGTATCTCAGGCCAGTGGTGAAGATTTTGGAAAAATGGTCAAGGCTCGCATTCAGAAATGGGTTGATAGTGAATCTCTACTTTGCAATGAACAACATGGGTTTACTAACGGAAGGTCATGTTTTAGAAACTTCCTCACATTCTATAACAATGTTACCATTGAACTAGACAAGGGGAAAGGATACCATGGTACTCTTGGATTTTGCTAAGGCTTTTGACAGAATATAGCATAGTAGACTGTTGCATAAATTGGAGAATATGAGTTTGGATTATAGAGTATTAGCATGGATAAGAAGATGTCTGACTGACAGATATCAAAAAGTGGTATATAGAGTATTAGCATGGATAAGAAGATGTCTGACTGACAGATATCAAAAAGTGGTATATGGTAGGGAGGGGGGGGATGTGAGTCAGCAGGATTTAAGGTAATCACTATTATTCAATCTGTACATTAATGATATTGGGAAGGATTTGACAAGCGACATACAGCCTATTTGCTGATGCAAAGATAGGTAGCGTAATCAGGAATGCTGCTGATATGCAGTACTTGCAGAATGATTTGAATAGGCTAGAATTGTGGGCATGGGAAAATGGATGTCAGTAAATGTAAATTACATATCAGACTAGGGATCTTGGAGTGTTAGTAGATAAGAAGCTGAAGTTCAGGGGGCCATGTAGCAAAGATTACAAATACAATTCAAAAGATAATTGCAGTGCTGAAACGAATGTTTACATATAAAGATAAGGATATCATTTTGCCTCTTTACAAGGCCTTGATAAGACCTCACTTGGACTATTGTGCGCGGGTCTGGTCTCCTTGTTTCCGTTGTGATTCTGATATAGTGGAGAGAGTGTTAAAAATGATATCAGGATTGTGGAATACTGATTATGAAGGCAAATTGAGAATTTGTAGACTGCAGACACTAGCAAGCAGGAAAAAGAGGAGGTGATATCATTGAGACTTATATATGACTCTGAAAGGGTCAATAGGATTTCAGTTGATGGAATTTTTCAATTTATGGAGGGTAGGGAAAGGACAAGAGGGCATCCTTGGAAGCTAAGAATAAATGCTGCTAAGAAGGAGGTGAGGGCTATTTTTTTCTCTTATAGAGTGGTACGTGATTGGAATGGATTGTCATTGGATGTTGTGAGTGAAAGCAGTGTGAATGAATTCAAGAATAAGTATGATAGCTGGTGCATGTAAAATGTTGCCTCTCTGAGTCCCTGACTCCCTTGAGGTCTCTCTTAATAATAATAATAATATCATCTCCATAGTAGGTCAGATTTACTATAATACACCTCCCCCATTTCCCAATATGTGCTAGGCTCAGTGGCCTGTGGTGACCAAGTAACTTGGCTTCTTTAAAATCTAATTATTGTATACATCTGTTTTGTGGGAGGAAAAACTCTGTGTAAGTTTGGCTAATTCATGTTCTGTTGAAATCCCCTGATAAAGGTTTTTGGCATCCTAGACAAGATTCGAACCCATTTCTTTCCAGTCAAGGACATTGTCAAAACTGACTAAGATATAAAGACTCAGATTTATTATATTATTATCAGTTTTTATTCTATTTAACTTCTTATCTTTTAGTATTAGTATTACTTCCAATGTTTACAGGCTCATCTGAGATTTGAACCCTTCACCTCTCATACCCTAAGCAAGAATGATACTCCAAGACCAACAATCCAAAAAAATTTATTTCCCCAAGTGAGGTTATTTCATCCATTAACCCCTGTACTATATTATTGTGTTTACATGTCAGTAATACATGAATGCAAAATCTCCATTGAAAATGAAATAACTTGGATATGAAGCACAAATTATTTGATATTAAAGTATGTAAAATACTATTCTTATTATTATTGTCATCATCTGACCTTCAACTATGGTAATATAGATTGGAAGGGGGAAAGGGCATGTAGCAAAATGGAAATCGAATTTATACAGTTATTAAAGGATAATTACCTGAAACAGCACATGATGAAAGGGACCACAGATTGTTCAGTCTGCTAATAGTCAGAAGATTATTAATATTATTAACATCTGACATCCATGGAGTCAGAGACACATTGTGGGAAGTACACACCATTGCACACAATGCTCATCCAATTGTCAACAGGGTCCTCCTCATTATTGCCATTATCTGATGTGACATGTTCACAACTTGTGCAGTCTGGACCATGAATTTCAGGTCCTTGTCTACCATCACTCCTAGATCTTTCATATCCTCCACTTTCTTTAAAGTTCCCACCAAGTGTATACTTTACATCCCATTGTTGCTTACCAAATCTCAAAACCTTACATTTTGCAGCATTGACCTGACAGTTACGCTTAGTTGCCCGTTCATGCAATCTATTAAAGTCTTCCTCTAAAGTCATAATATCTGCTTGACCCTGCATTGCTCTTGAGAATTTTGCATCATCTGTAAATAGTTAAACCCATCCCGATATCATTAACATACATAATGAACAACAATGTCCCACTAATGACCTTCCTGTTTTGGGATACTGCACCCTCATATACACTTTCTGAGAGCCAATCACTGATCCAACTTAGAAGTCTGTTATCCAATCCCATTTATTTAACAGTTTGTCGTGTGGCAGTCTATCAAAAGCTTTTACAAAATTCAAGTACACTACTGTATATGCATCTCCCCTGTCCAAGGTATTTATCACCTTGTTATAGTACATAAGTATGTTAGTAAAACATGATCTCCCTTTGACAAACCTATGCTGATGATCACAGAGAATGTTACTATTATTAACACATTTCTGAAATCCCACTTCTCACCAATCTCTCCACCTTCAACACAACTCCAGATATACAGATTGGCCTATAATTTGAAGCTACAGCCTTATCACTACCTTTAGGCAGAACAATTTTACCTTCCTTCTGCTCCCTTGGAACTAGTGCTGTTGCAAGACTCTTATTAAACAGGCATGATGATGCTACTGCCATTTCCCTGGAAAATTCCCTTAAGATGCATGATGATATGTCATCAAATCCTCACCTTATTGACATCAAGATTATTTATTTCCTCAAATACCTTGTGCTCACTCGCAATTAAGCCATTCTCTCCTATATCCTGTACACTTAAGTTCCTGATGATTCCACCCTGATCAGGATGAAACATCCTTATAGATGATGATGCGAAGCTGGGAAGGATTATTAGTAATAGTGCAGATGTGGTAGCCCTGCAAGAGGATTTGAATAAGCTAGATAGATGGGCAAATGAATGGGGGTGTCAGTTTAATGCAGCAAAATGTAAGGTCTTGAGGTTTGGGAAACATCGATGGGATGCTGCATACTCTATGGGGAGTTATACTGGAGGAAGTTTTGGGGAGACAAGAGATCTGGGGTTGATGATTGATAGAAACCTGACATATTGGGGGACATATTGCAAAGGTGGTGAAGGTGACACAGAGGATTGCTGCAATTATGAGAAGTACACTGACCTGCAGAGATAAGAGGGTTATCATTCTGTTGTATAAGTCTCTGATCAGACCACACTTGGATTATTGTTCTCAGATTTGGTCCCCAGGATTTGAAGGGAATAAATTAACCGTGGAAAGGATATAAAGACAGATGACAAAGATGGTTTCAGGACTGTACAAGGATAGTTATGAGAATCGGCTGAGGGAATGTGGACTGCAGAGTTTGGCGGATAGAAGAAGGAGAGGTGATATGATTGAGACTTTTAAACTGTTGAGAGGTGGTTACAGGGTTGACACTGGGGAGTTCTTTCACTTGGTTGAACAGCGGGAAGGAGTGATGACAAGAGGCCATCCCTGGAAGTTACGAAAGGAAACTGTGAGCAAGAGGGTGAGGAGTGGTTTCTTTGCATGGAGGGTGGTTGAGCCATGGAATGCATTGCCTGATAGAGTGGTGAGGGCAAGAACGGTCAATGAGTTTAAGGAGTGGTATGATAGACTTTGTGTTTCTTAGGAGGGGACCTCCCCTCGATGAGTCTTGACAGACTTTATGCTCTTAGGAAGGACCTCCCATGATGAGTCTTTTGACTCCATGGAGGCCTGAATATTAATAATAATAATAAATTGATCACTGAATACCTCAACAATGTCTTCTGCAGCAGTTACCATTCTACCATTTTCATCCCTTAACCTTCATCTTACCATGATCATTATTCCTTCTACTTGCCACATATCTAAAGAACTCTAGCATTTTTCTTTGCCTGATTTGCTAATTTCTGCTCATACTGTACTTTTGTTTTCCTTACTAATTGAATCACTCTCCTGGCTTGTTCTTTATACTCTTCATGTAACTGATTATTATCATTATTCATCTTGTACTGCCTCCAATGTACCTTCTTCTTCTTCCAGATTCCATGCTTTAGCTCCTTATGCATCCATTTTACACCTACCTTATTCAGCCTTTTTTTTTTGCCTTCAGAGCACATTCACTCATTGATGCTGTTACGTATTTGGTTGTCAGTTCCCATGGAGCATTGATTTCCTTACCACTCAACTCCTTGTTCCATGCTATAGCTCCAAGCTGCTCCTAAGCTTGTCATAATCACTATCTTTATAATTCCACATGTATACTTTCCTCAAAAAAGTCTGTGTATGGCTAGCCACAACCCAGGTGATCACTTCATGATCATCTCACTCTCTTTCTTGAGGAAAGTGTGAAACCGCACTCACAATTACATCTTCTGTTGAAATGATCAAATCTAAAACTCTTGAACCTCGCTTGTCATTCTGTATGTGCTGTCTGAGGTAGTTATCTCTCATGAACTCAAGAAATTTATTTTTCTTTTTCCCAAATGCTATCTCCTCATCTATTCTGTCTATACTGTAATTATGACAGTATATAATCTACACTGCCATAATTAAAATAGCCCATAATAATTACCATTCCTTTGTTCACCAATCCAAGTTGTTTATACATTTCTTCATCTCCACATTTCCAGGCATATAGCAACATCCAACTAAATATGTCTTCCTGTCAACCTCCATGTTACACCACACTGCCTCATAACCATTGCCATTATTTCCCTCTTTCATGTCTATCTTATGTGGACATAATTCCCCTGCTGTCATCAGCAGCACTTCCCCTCCCTGGTTGCCTTTCTATCCTCGCAAAAAATACTGTCTCAGCTTCCCCACCCACATCGCAATACACTCCATCTTCATACACACGTTCACTGCCACTTTCAACATTCACTCTCCCTATGCCATGTCTACCCGGGCTCTCCCCGTTTCTCTGTTTCTCTTGCATTCCTGTTCTCTCTTCATCTTGCTGTACTTCCATCCAGCAACACTTTTTCCAGTGCACTCACTCCAAAGTCATTCAAGTGCAACCTGTCATGCCTGTATAATTTCATTCTTCCCTCAAACACATGCCATGCATTCACAAACTGTACTCCCTTCTCCTCACACAGCTCCGCTAGCATACCATTCATGATTTTGGCTCTCTATCTCAGCTCATCATTGTCATACCTCAGCAACACACTGACAACCTTTCCCTCTACACTGTTATCTTTCACACTTCTCAATAGCCTCCTGATATTTGCCCTCACATGCTCCTTATATTTACTTAGATCATTTGCCTCCACAATTGCCACTAACTCTCTTGCTCATTTCTTCCTCATGTCCAGTGTTTGAATTATCCTACTCATTCTCCCTCCTGGATAGCAGACCTTATGGAACTCTGTCATTAACTAATTCTCTAACTATGGAATCTCCATATACTTCTATCCTGGAATCACTCGTTACCTCTTTTACTCTTTTTTCTTTCATTCTATTCTGGCACACTTTCATTGCTTTCCACTAAACGTCTAATATCACTCCACATATTCCTTATTTAATTTTTCATTTTCAATAACTTTCATCAAATCTTGCATTCCAATTGCACTCTCTGTCACTCCCATGATCTTCCTACCTTTTCTGCCACGATATTAGCAGCAGTAAACTAATGAATCACCCTGTCTTAATTCCTTCTCATTTGCAGTACCTTATTAAAATAAAAGGTGCTGCAAATTATTTTTAGTATCTCTGTTTCTCTTTTCACTATTATTATTATTATTATTCAGGCCTCCATGGAGTCAAAAGACTCATTGTGGGAGGTCCTTCCTAAGAACATAAAGTCTGTCAAGACTCATCGAGGGGAGGTTCCCCCTAAGAAACACAACTCCTTAAACTCATTGACCGTTCTCGCCCTCACCACTCTATCAGGCAATGCATTCCATGGCTCAACCACCCTCCATGCAAAGAAACCACTCCTCACCCTCTTGCTCACAGTTTCCTTTCGTAACTTCCAGGGATGGCCTCTTGTTCTAAATTTTAAAAATAATATATTATATTATTTTAAAAATCTCTTGTAATTTTATACTATTGGTTGCTTTATGCAAATCTTTTAGAACTGGAGTGTTATATTCTTTTGACTTTTCTTTAGTTATTTTATTGCAAATATATTTTTGCTTTTGTAGAAGTGGCATTTGCACTCTGCAGTGCTTGACCACACGACGAAAGGCATTCGAATCTAGTCGCCAACTAGAGGAACTTTTTCTAAGCCTTTTCTTGACCGGTTCCAGAGTTACTCGATCTCTGGCACAGGCTAGCGGGTTTTTCCTCCCGGAAACTCAGGTTTTTCATCCCGTAAACTCAAGAAAATCGGCTGTCGAACCCACACTAATTTCAGACATTAAAATATATTGTGTTAGGGACCACCAGATGGCGGCACTTAGTAGCTGCCTTCTTCACTGCGTGCTGATTAATTAGTGATAGCCTTGGGCCAGCTATCTCTGATTGGCTACCAGTGGAGATTGAACTGCCCACTCGGTCTCCAAAAGTTAGATAGTACTTAAAAACGGCCTCGCCTACTCCCTATACGGAAACAAAAAGGCATTAGCTGGGTTTTTTTTTTTGATGATTAGATATTCCAGTTCTGAAATCTTGTTCATCATTTTATATGCCTTGAATAAGATTTTTTACAGATTTTCAAGGTCGTTGTCAAGAGATTGATCCCTGTGTAGTTATTTGGATTTGTTTTTATCTTTAATTGACACTGTAATATTTTTTCCCCATATATCTGGATTTATCTGGTACTTGTTTATAATTATCATTCCCAACCTTCCATATTGAGTCCTATATGACTGCATGGTCTGTAGTAGAACTCTTTAACTCCTACACTGTTTGCTTTCTCACTGCCTTCTCAGTAAATCCATTCCATGCAAAAAAACTTACTTCTTATCCTCTCATGTAACTTCAGGATTAAAAAAAAAAAAAAGAAAGAAACTGTAAGCTGTATATTGCATAGATCTGAACTTCAGCTCTCTGTTCATTACCCCTTTGATGAAGGGGTAATGAACAGAGAACTGAAGTTCAGAGGACATAATGCAAAAGTGGATAAAATATGTCATAGGATCATTTAGATTAAACAATGATAAGCGGAGAGAAGGAAGTTATTATCCAGGACTCATGTCTTTTAAGTAGTGCAAGTCAAGGATTGTATTCTCATAAGCTCCGGTCTGTTTTTTTTAAACTTTCTAAGTTTTTATACGTTCATCTATGAAATAAGGGTGGATTTATAATATCTGCTATTTCTATTAATTTACTTTACCCAAATGAAACCTTTTGGACTCTTTTTAAATAATTATTATTCCTTTTTATAAGACTTTGATGTGACTACATCTGTGCCATTGTGCACAGATTTGGTAACCCGGGCTTCTTGGGAATGTAAAAATGGTAGAAAGGATTCACAGTTGAGTGACCAAAATGGTGAATTGTTTGTAGAATGCTCCCTATAAGGATGCAGTAAAGGTTTGTGGGTTACAGTGTTTTTTAACTAATAGGCAAAAAAAAGTGGATATGATAAAAACATATAAATTAAGAATGGGAATGGGGTCATCACTGGAAGACTTATAAGAGCGGTTGCAAGAGTGTAAGGATTAGATTTTTTTTTTTTTTTTTTTGCTGGGAAGAGTAGTAGTAGTGAATGGAATAGGTTTCCAGAGATGGTCATGAATGCTTTGTCAGTGAATGACTTTAAGGAGAGAGAGAGAGAGAGAGATGATGATCATTGTTAGTAATGGTTATTGTAGACTTCTCACAAAGAATTGTTGCACTCCATGAAGATGCCTACATAATAATAAGTTAATTGCTTAAGGGTTAAAGCTAGATACTTGGGAAGAGGCCTCCACATAACCTTTAAGAAATGTAGAGAACCAACTAGGACTTCTGATCCAATGTCTAAACCTCACCTTCATGTGGGTATTAGTGGGTATCCACTGGATACCCACTAAATGAGTAAATGAAAATGTACTGGTGGTTTGGGATTAGCTGACCAAATTGTATTTTGTATAATCTTAAACCTGAAACAAACATGATGGAACATCATGAAATTTCATGCTAGCTGTTCCTTGACAACAATAACAACAAGGCCTCTGCAGTTGTTGTTAGGGGGACCAGGGTGAAACAGTGAGACACTAGAACAAACTCATAGAACTAAAGACGGGCACCATCAGCATAAGTATCAGTGGAAAAGAAATTAAACTGGCAGGAGAACTAGAGAAGTACTACATGTACATAATTGGTGCCGTTGAGACAGAGAAGATTGAAACAGGTGAGATTTCTCGAGGATTATCTCGGTTATTAGTGCTGTACAACTGTTTGGATCAGAAGAGTGAAAATGGTAATCTAACCATGGAAAAGAGACATAAAAATTCCAAAGGTCATCCCAGTTGGCACTGTTGTAGTGCCATTGGGTACTACAATAGGGGAAGAGGGTATGAGACTGAGAAGAGGACAATCTGTAGAAACAGAGACATGGATAAGATTATAGTCAGAGATCTCAAGAGGAGAGCAGACATCTACAGTATATTTGGAGGGAGACCTGCTTAAGAAAGGGTACAGCATGTTAGAAGAATGATGAGGATTGTCTGGTATTCTGGTAGGTTAACTATTTCTGATAGATCACAACTGATGGTAATGATTCAGCTTTCCTTCTGGCTTCATCCCTGCAGTTAGTGAAAGGGAGCCAGTTTATATTATTATTATTATTATTATTCAGGCCTCCATGGAGTCAAAAGACTCATCATGGGAGGTCCCCCCACCTAAGAAACACAAAGTCTATCATACTACTCCTTGAACTCATTGACCTTTCTCGCTCTCACCACTCCATCAGGCAATTCATTCCATTGTTCAACCACCCTCCATGCAAAGAAACCACTCCTCACTCACAGTTTCCTTTCGTAACTTCCAGGAATGGCCGCTTGTCATCACTCCTTCCTGCTGATCAACCAAGCAAAAGAACTCCCCATTGTCAACCCTGTAACCACCTCTCAACAGTTTAAAAGTCTCAATCATATCACCTCTCCTTCTTCTATCCACCAAACTCTGCAGTCCACATTCCCTCAGCCGATCCTCATAACTATCATTTTACAGTCCTGAAACCATCTTTGTTATCTGCCTTTGTACCCTTTCCACAGTTAATTTATCCCCTTCAAATCCTGGGGACCAAATCTGAGAACAATAGTCCAAGTGTGGTCTGATCAAGGTCTTATACAACGGAATGATAACTGTTTTATCTCTGCAGGTCAGTGTCCTTCTCATTATTGCAGCAATCCTCTGTGCTACCTTCACCACCTTTGCAATATGTCCCCCAATATGTCAGGTTTCTATCAATCATCAACCCCAGATCTCTTGTCTCCCCAAAACTTCCTCCAGTATAACTCCCCATAGAGTATGCAGCATCCCATCGATGTTTCCCAAACCTCAAGACCTTACATTTTGCTGCATTAAACTGACACCCCCATTCATTTGCCCATCTATCTAGCTTATTCAAATCCTCTTGCAGGGCTGCCGCATCTGCACTATTACTAATAATCCTTCCCAGCTTTGCATCATCTGCAAACAACTGAACATCCCCCTGCAATCCACTGACAATGTCATTGATATAAAGGTTAAACAATATAGGTCTCAGCACCGAGCCCTGTGGGACCCCACTTGTAACCCTCTGCTTCCTTGAAACTGCCCCACCATACACAACTCTCTGATACCTATCGGACAGCCAATCCTGAATCTAGTTGACCAATCTGACATCCAGACCCATGTGCTGCAACTTAAATATCAGCTTATCATGTGGCACCCTCTCAAATGCCTTCGCTAAGTCTAAGAAAATGGCAGTATATGCCTTTCCCTCATCTAATGCTCTTGTAACTTTATCATAAAAGGCTAGCATATTGCTAAAACAAGAGCGCCCCTTCACAAATCCATGTTGACTCTCACAGATAACAAATACCCTCATCTGCCCAATGCTGTATACGGTCCTTCACTACTTTCTCCAAGATCTTACTAACTACTGATGACACACAAACTGGTCTATAATTAGACACTTCCAGTCTGCTACCGCCCTTATGCAATGGCACAATCTTACCTTCCTTCCATTCCATGGGCACCTTTCCAGTAGCCAGACTTTCATTGAAAAGCCAGGTCAAAGGCACTGTCAGTTCCCTTGCACATTCTCTCAAAACTCGTGGTGAAATACCATCCAGTCTCACAGCTTTACTGATATCCAGAGTACTCAGTATTTGAAACACACTCTCCTCCTATATCTTTATACCTTGAACCTGCCCTATCCCTCTAGCATTAAAACTGACTCCTCGAGGATGAAATACTCCAATAAAGTGGTCATTGAACAATTCTACTATGTCCTTTGCATCAGTCGCTCTATTCCCATTTTTATCCCACAATATCATTCTTCCACAGTCATTTCTCCTCCTACTTGCCACATATCTAAAAAATTCTCTAGGATTTTCTTTGGATCTTCGGGCTAATCTCCTCTCATATTCCAGTTTCGTCTTCCTTACCATACTAGTCACTCTTCTGGCCTGTGTCTTATACTCTTCATGCATCTTCTCTTCTTTTGTCTCCTTATATCTCTTCCACAGCCTCTTTTTTGCATGCAATTCCTGTTTAATATTGTTTGTCATCCACTTTACTCCAAATTGTGTCCGCTTGTTCACTCGTGGTATACAACTTACCATTGCTGCTAACAAATATTCTTTCATAATTTCCCACGCACTAATGATATCCCGGCCTTCCAATTCCTCCCTCCATGAAACTTCCCCAAGTTGACGTCTTAGACTATTATAATCACCTGTCTTATAATTTCACATATGTTCCCATCTCTTTGAGACTCCTGCATGTCTATTCATTTTCCAAGTCAAAACTATATGGTCACTCTCTCCAACTGGTGGGAGAGATGTCATCTCAGTTATTATCAACTCTTCTGATGCTATAATCAAATCCAAAACTCTTGAACCTCTTGTTCCCTCTATTACATGTTGCCTAAGACATTTGTCCCTCAAGAACTCTAGAAATTCCATTCCCTTATTGCTACATGCATCTTTCTCCCCCAGTTTATACTACTGTAGTTAAAATCTCCCATAACAATCATTCTTCTTGCACTTGCCAAACTCAACTATCTAAACATTTCCTGGTCCCCACCCTCTGTACTCCTGGGTCTGTAGCAACACCTACTAAATATCCTGTCTTGCCCACCTCTATCTCACACCATATGCTTTCAAAATCATTAGTGTCACTGCCTTCCAAAGTCTTCACTCTTACAGGACATAGGTCGTCACTTATCATAAGCAGTACTCCACCACCACGCTTTCCCTTCCTATCCTGCTGAAAAATGCTGTACCCAGCGATTTCTATTCCTTTTATTATAGCCTCTTCTGTCAACCACGTCTCGGTGATCCCAATAATTTTTGGCCAGGCTGATGCTATCTGCGCCACCAATTCCTCTCCCTTATTCCGGATACGCCTGGCATTAGTATATAGCATATAAATGCCATTGTTTCTATACCCAGCATTATCCCCTCTGGACTCAACTGAGCTCAGTGTTACCTGATGTTGTCCCCTTCTCCCAAGTACCCATTCCCACAAGAGGCCACTCCTGCTACCATCCTCCCTGAGACACACTGACTTTTTTTCAGAACAGCAATCTCTCCAGATGCCTACGTCCTTCCTCATTCAAATGTAAGTGGTCTCTTGCATACAATTCCTCTCTGTCCTCAAACGCACTCCAAGCATCCACATATTCCAGTCCTCTCTTATCACATATTCTAGCTATTATGTCATTCAATATTACTGCTCTTCTGCTCAGTTCGTCATTATCATACCTAGGCAACACACACACACTATCTTTCCTCTCTGTGTCTTCTTTCGTACCACCTCAAGCAAGAATCTCATATCTCTTGCTGCCCTTTTTACACCACCACTCAAGTCATTTGTTCCCAACCTCACAACCATCTCATCCACCCTTTCACCTCTCTTAACTGCCAAAGCCACCCTTTCTATCGTTCCTCCTGGAAAACACTCCTCACACATCCTATCTTGAACACCACGGATCATTGAGTCCCCATACATTATAGCTCTTACCATTCCCTCTCTCCTATTGTTTCCATTTTCTCCTCTCTCTCATTCCCTCTCTCCTACTGTTTTCATTTTCTCCTCTTCTAGCACTCCCATACCTCTCTCTCATTCCATTCTCTCCTCTTCTAGCACTGCCATACCTCTCTCATTCCGTCTCTCCTACCGTTTCCATTCTCTCCTCCTCTAGCACTCCCATACCTCTCTCTCATTCAGTCTCTCCTACTGTTTCCATTCTCTCTTCTTCTAGCATTCCCATACCCCTCTCTCATTCCCTCTCTCCTACTGTTTCCATTTTCTCCTCTTCTAGCACTCCCATACCTCTCTCTCATTCCATTCTCTCCTCTTTTAGCACTGCCATACCTCTCTCTCATTCCGTCTCTCCTACTGTTTCCATTCTCTCCTCCTCTAGCACTCCCCTGCCTCTCTCTCATTCTGTCTCTCCTACTGTTTCCGTTCTCTCCTCTTCTAGCATTCCCATACCTCTCTCTCATTCTGTCTCTCCTACTGTTTCCATTCTCTCCTCTTCTAGCACTTCCATACCTCTCTCTCCTGTTTCCATTAATTATGTTAAATCTCCTAGAAAGATATTCTTACAATTTGGTGGTTAGATTGTATGAAATCAACTTTTAGTGATAAGTAGTAAAAAGAGGCAGCATTGTTTTCAGAATTACGGGAGTGGTAAAGGCAGCAAAGTGAAAGCTATATGGGGTAAGGAAATCTTAAGCCAGAGCAGTTCAAAAAATTGGGATTTCAGGTTGTGTAGCCTTTGGCAAGGGATATCTGATTTTACAAAATTGCATACTCTTCTCTTTTTTTGTGGAATGCGTCATGTAGGATGTAGTTGAAGTGGGCTGTTGTGGAGGATGCTAATTAGGTGTTGATGTCTGTAGGTGATAGTATATTAATGATATATATCGATAGTATATATCATTAATGTTTGTATTATTATTATTATTTTCTGAACCTTCAAGCAGTCACAAGACATCATGGGAGACCAATCTTAGATAACACAAAGTCTATGATATCACTCCTTAAACTAATTTATCATCATCTGATCGGTAACAGCCTAACGGTCTCTGATCAGACAACACTTAGACTATTGTTCTCAGATTTGGTCCCCAGGATTTGAAGGGGATAAATTAACTGTGGAAAGTTAATTTATCATCTTTGTCATCTGTACAAAGACAGATGACAAAGATGGTTTCAGGACTACAAATTTGGTTATGAGGATCGGCTGGGGGAATGTGGACTGCAGAGTTTGGTGGATAGAAGAAGGAGAGGTGATATGATTGAGACTTTTAAACTGTTGAGAGGTGGTTACAAGGTTGACACTGGGGAGTTCTTTCGCTTGGTTGAACAGCAGGAAGGAGTGATGACAAGAGGCCATTCCTGGAAGTTACGAAAGGAAACTGTGAGTGAGGAGTGGTTTCTTTGCATGGAGGGTGGTTGAACCGTGGAATGCATTGCCTGATGGAGTGGTGAGAGCGAGAACGGTCAATGAGTTTAAGGAGTGGTATGATAGACTTTGTGTTTCTTAGGGGGGAGGCCTCCCCTCGATGAGTCGTGACAGACTTTATGTTCTTAGGAAGGACCTCCCACGATGAGTCTTTTGACTCCATGGAGGCCTGAATAATAATAATAATAAAATAATAATAATCCTCTCTGGCAATGAATTCCATGGTCCAGTCATCCTCTATGCAAAATACCTTAACTTCTCACTGTCCTACTCACCACATCTTTCACACCATACCAGGAATGGCCTTTTGACCTTGTTCTACTCTATGAAAAATCTCCACTGTGTCAATCCTGCAAATATCTCTCAACAGTTTAAATGTCTCAATCATGTCACCTCTTTATCTTCTATCTACCAAACTTGAGTTTGCATTGTGTTAGTTTATCCTCATAACTAATATTGTAAAATCCTAATATCATTTTTGTTACCCACCTCTGTACCCTCTCCAAGGTTAATTTATCCTCTTGAAATCCCAGTGACTAAATCTGAGCACAGTAATCGGGATGTGGCCTGAACATGGAATTATCATTCTTTTGAAGGCTGAAGAAGCTGTGAATGGTGATATGTTTATGCCAAGATATGAAAGTGAATATGAATAGATGTGAAAATCAGCTTAATACGAAAACTGATCCTGAGTGGAAATCAAACTTATCAGAAGTAAGAGGCAGTGAAATAAGGATCTCCCTTCTGGTAATAATAGAGGACTGTGTTTTCATAACATTGAAATTTGCTAGATTATCTGCACTGCACTTGAGAATAATGTGAGGATGAGTGTTCAGGACAAGTGTGGGTAGAATTTGAAATTAGAGAGAGAGAGGATTATTAATGTGTAGATGGAAAAGCATTGATAAAAGTACAGAACACCAGGTACCCCAGCATTAACAAAGAAATATGATGAGACAAAGCCATTCATCTTACACACTGAATGACTAAAGAGAAAAGTGACTCCAATGGCAGGAGAGAGACCATAATATAGTAGTTTGGGAAAATGTCTTTGATGCCAGACATGATCAAATATTTTGGAAATATCAAAAGTGATGACAAGTTTCTCCAAATCTTTTCATGGCCTGTTTCTAATGGGTAGGAGTAGCGATAAGATTAACAAGGAATCAATATTGATTGGTCTCTACGTAATGAAAAACGAGCTTTAATTTAGGCCAGCTTCTTCACTACCTGAAAACCTATGACTGTGTCCATTACTTTCAAGAGTGCAATGAGATGATACTTTTATCTCTAGCTGGATAAAATCTTGCTTTCATGCTGTTAACTAGATGCCAAATGGTTGTGACAGCTTATATAGGCAATGCAAGATGAGTACTGATTTTAGAACATAACTGGAAGGCTATCATCTGAACTAGGAGACCTATTAGTATCAAGGCTATTGAGTATTTTTCTGGTGACCTTCTAGTGAAAGATCAGATGAGGCATGCGGAGGATAGTTCATGAAATAGCAGGAGGAGATTTGCATTTGTCATCTAAACAAAATGAGGAAAGTGCCTAGAGGTCTTCCTTTAGGAGATCTTATCTGTAGAGCAGGAGCTAGTAGCAGGGGGGGGGGAGTGAAGAACTTTTAGAATCATGCTACCATCAGGATGAGAGAGAGAGGTAGAAACATGGTAGGGCAGAAGTCTAACAGCCTTGGCATCGGAGCAGGAGGCAAGCTTAGTGCATTTCACCCTTATGAGGTCTGTTTTGAATTTGTTGATGTTTTTTTTTTTTCAGTTGTTACAGACTGTATAAGCTGAGTAAGAAGCTGAGTTTTTAATTTGAGCCATTGAATATGATGAAGTTTTGTATGGATTGCTTTGTTACATTTGTTAAAGAACCAAGGCTTGGATAGGGGTTTTGAGTGGAGTGGAGACCTCATTCCAGAAGAATGATTTTGGTTATTTGATAGATGCAAGTGCTTGGATCTGGAGAGCAAAAACAATAATCAAACCATGAAAAAGAAGCATAGAAATCTCAAAGGTTATTCCAGTTGGCAGCATTGCAGTGTCATGGGATATGAGGCCAAGATTGGCTGGGAGAGGGATGATCTGTAGAAAAGAAACACAAACAAGGTAATGGTCAGAGTTGCCAAGAGAAAAGCTAATAGAGGAAGGGATTGCTGGTGTAGAAAAGGTCCAGCTTATTGCAAAAATGATGCAGATTATCTGATTATGTTGGTTAATGATTTCTGTTAGATCATTACTGATAGCAAACAATTTTGCTTCCTTTTCAGCTTGATGTCTTAAGTTAGAGAACAGGATCCAGTGTGAATAACAGACATTGAAATCTCCAAAGAATATCATCTCACTCCTGAGTAATTGTATAATGTGATCAACTTTCATAGATGAATCAAAAAGATTGGTATAGTCATCAGAATTAGGAGAATGGTAAAGTTAGTAAATGACTTGAGGAAATCTTTAGCCACAGGAGTCAAGAAGAAGAATCATATAAAGGATAAAAATCATATAAATAATAAAAGCACATGTTCCAGCCTTCTTACAGAAGGCAGCATGCATGATGTAATGAGGAAAGTTACAGTGAGCTGTAATTGTGAAGGATGTCATTTGAGGTTCAGGTTAGGTTAAGCTGGGCTGGATTGGGTTTGGATGCTTCTAGGTAGTGATGGTACACATCATTCAGTGAGATCCCCCCCCCCCCCGTCAGGTTGTTATAAATTGATGTGGAAATATATTTTTTATATGGAATTTTATTCTTTGATTTTTTTTTGTTGGTTTAGTGGCAGAATTTATTTTCATTGTAGTGGTACCATAATTTGTTATGCCAACTTTCGTGATCATCTAATACTGGGAAATTCTGTAGAGCAGGAGCATAGCGAGGGTGAAGGACTTGTAGACACATCTTCCATACAGATAGTGTGTGACCTCAACAGTGTCCCTGCAAATTGCAGTGCTTAGACTCCTCCAGGCACAATCTGGCACACTAAATTGAAGCAGGTTATTTACTATCTGATCAGAAGCCTCCTCTCAAAATGTTACCAACAGGTTTAGACCTGTATACTTTCTGGTAA
Source organism: Typopeltis vanoorti (assembly GCF_054136105.1). Lineage (NCBI taxonomy): Eukaryota > Metazoa > Arthropoda > Arachnida > Uropygi > Thelyphonidae > Typopeltis > Typopeltis vanoorti. The sequence goes on from NC_143566.1 coordinate 88,633,809, forward strand.
CTTGCCTTAACACATGCAATAGTCTTGCTGAGCATACTCTTCATACCATAATTAATTAACTAAGAGTACAGCAGTAAAACAGCAAGACCATTGCATGTGTTAAGAAAGGGTAGGGACAGAAACAGGAGACTATACACTGGAGGTCAAACATGCCAATTGCCACTTCACACTTCCAGTAAGCAGGACAGTTGTATTTCCCTGGGCAATAAAAATCATCTACCTTGAGATCTAGTTAGGCTTTCCTCTGGCTAGGGAAGATATGCTTATAAGGTGACAATACTTGGCTTGCCTGAACTCCATTGGATGTATGAAATCATGATAAGTATGAAAGCTGTGTCTTCATATTACCCTGAGTGAAAATTTGGCTGAACTGTTACTAAGGAAATTTAAAATATGCTGTAATAATTTTTGCAAATTATTTTTTATTCTGTGTATATTTCTTTATGCATTTAAGTTAGTCAGTAAAATAATGCATCACTGATGATTTTAATTCAGAATTGGAAAATTTTTTAACCGGGTGAATGAGACCATGATAGTTATTGTGTAGCTTTCTTAGAAATAATTAATTGTTTAAAGCTCTACAACTTCATGAGCCAGACACAACAATGAAAGGAAGTAAATGAAATCATGTTGGAGGCTTAATGGATTGTATACAGCACTTAGAAAGTATTAAAACAGAATTTAATTCTTCCTATATTTCGTCTCAGTCAATGAGGCATCTTCAGGGATTACAAAAAACTAATGTAATATAAATGCAAATAACAAACAATACTAAGCCCAACCACGTGGGTGACACTAAAGTCCTATCTAGATGGAGTGCCCTCCACCTAGATAGGACTTTTAATCCTTTCTGAGTGCCGTATACAATCCATTAAGCCTCCAACATGATGTCCTCACAGCACTTAAGCCTCCAACATGATGTCCTCACAGCACTTAAGCCTCCAACATGATGTCCTCACAGCACTTAAGCCTCTATACATGAAGTAAATGAAAATGAGGCTCGAAAAAAAAATTTAAAGCAGATTTATATAGAGGATAAGTCAGTTTTGAATCAGTTAGTGACCACAGTACAGACATTGACCTGCAGTCTGTTTTTAGAAATTTTAATCTTTTAACTGCTTTTCTTTGAGAAGTGCTAGACCATCTCTTCAGTTCTAGGTGATTTTCAACTAGCTTTTGAGTAAAGCAATCTTTGCCATGGGAAGTTTGAATTTTTTTCCTTTTGGAAACTCAAGTTTCTCTTAACTCTGTAACTCAAAAAATTGACCATAGAAGGATTTTTTTTAATATATATATATCAAAATCAGCAAATGCCTTTTATTCTCTTATAGGTAGGTATTAGATGAGGCCTTTTAACCCTATCTAGCTTTTGGAGACAGTGGGCAGGTCACTCTCCACCAGTAGCCAATCAGTCTTTGGCCAGCTATCACTATCACTAATTATAAACAGCAACCAATGAAGAGACTAGCAAACAAGTGCTGCCATCTCTTGGTACCTAATCCTAACAGGATTTGTTATTGTCTGAAATAGTGTGGGTTCTACAGTCGATTTTCTTGAGTTTACAGGAGAAATAACCTACTTACTTGTGTCAGATCAACTAACTGAGGAACCAATCAAAGAAAGACTTAGAGAAAGTTCCTCCAGTCAGCGACTAGACTTGAACTTAAGTCTATCTTTGGGTGGTCTAGCATGGTGGATGCAGATACCACTTTCATTGAGCTACACAGGCCTTACACACATGTGCGCACGCACACACACATATACATATATATTATTGGGAAAACTTCATGAGGAAGGCTGTTCAGAGAACAAAGATTAAATAAAAGAAGTGAAGAGAAGCAGGTTTCACATGTTTACAGTTATACTGAAAAGGGATATTGGACAGCTTCTACTCTTGTTTTAACAGGCCCTACAGAAAGTAGAGGAATGATGGTTGAAAGCACTCTGGAACAATGTCCATAAAAGTAATTGACTTTAGAAAAGACAGAGTTGAAACAATGCATCTGTGAGGTAGACAGCTTGAAAAGTTTTGTGCTGGCTCACCAGTCAGACAAATACCTCACTCATCAAATGTTAGCCTGGTGTGCTCTAGCAGTCATCTAATACATCATAGTCATGTTCTGCATTTGGTCAGTTTATGAGCATTTGTTAATGCAGTGGCTAATTTTAACCCTATATAACTTCCAGTTTATATATATATATATATATATATATATACAGGGTGTTCGGGATAAATTTGACATATTTATAATTAATTATATTTTCCCGTAAGTTACATGTATTAACACACACTTCTCTTCATTTAAAAGTTTGGACCCTTCTTCATTCATATACAAGATGTCAGAAAGGATGGATAGCTGGAACCCACCTGAATCATGGAAGAGAATAACTTGTATCATGATGATTCGTGCCTGCCATCAAAATAAGGATATTACGACTGCTGCCCAATGCTCCCTGAATACAGTAAAAACAATCAGGCATGAACTAGAGACTTGCAATGGTGACTACGAGGATGTAGCAAGAAGAAAGATCCCTAGCAGACGATCTGATTGCGTTCGTACAGCAGAATTCCTCGCAAATCTGCAGGAACAGGTGTTGAAGAACCCTGGCATTGGAATTCGGGCTTTGTTCGTGGAGTTGCTAACTGTAGTCAAGCCCTGGATAACAAGGGTAGCCAATGGTAGGCCGTATGTATGGCAGCAGGATTCGGCCCCTTGCCACACCTCTGGGAAAAGTCAAAAATGGTTGTCTGAAAATTTCTACGACTTCACCAGTCCAAATGTTTGGCCTCCAAACTCCCCAGACCTTAACCCCATGGATTATTTTGTATGGGGCGCAGTTGAAAAAGACACCAATCGCACTTCCAGTAATACAAAAGCCCAGTTAATGGATAAAATTAAAACAGTTTTTGCGGCCCTTCCCAGGGAGACTGTAGCATCAGCTTGTTCGAGGTTCCGAAGCAGAATTGAAGCTGTGATCGATGCTAATGGTGGTTATTTTGAGTAAATCTTGTTGATAGTATTGTAATTAACTCTGCTTGTAATGTTTTTTTGTCAATTCATTAAATTTAATAGATACAAAGAAGATTTTCTTTTTCCTTACGAAACTGTCAAATTTATCCCGAACACCCTGTATATATATATATATAATAGATAGATAGATCCCATATACAAGAGGTCAAATGACCTATAAGTACATCAGTGCCATGTCTTGAGTGGAGATGAGGAGTCAGAAGTTTATTGAACTTTTTTTTTTAAGAGTTACAGGCTGTAACAGTTTGGAATTACTTCTTGCAGCAGGCTATTCCAAAGGTTTGAAAGTTGATAGTAAAGTTGCATAGTAAAGAGGTGCTGTAAAGTTACTGCTCTTGTATTAACAGGTGGAACAGAAAATGGAGTTGAAGCAAATATGTTAACTACATGTGTGTTTATCATTCAGTGAAAAAAAAAAAAAAAATCATGCATTTTAAGTGATGCAAGATCATTTATTATTATTCCATTTATTAAAATGGGTATTAAATTAATCAATAATACCATTTTTCTGCTATGTTTTCAGTTCTAACACCTTGTAATATGTCTTAAATTGTTTTTACTGAAACAAGCAAACAATTTCTTCTCTGCCATTATAAGCAAACATCAAAAAATTCAGTATTGTAAAACTCTCAATAAAATAAAACCTTTCGGTTGACACATAACCACATTAGCACGTTTATGAATTCTGATCGTCTCCAAAACATTTTCATCTGACAGTGCTTCAGATAGGATCAGTGATCATATGACAGTGGCAATTTAGAAGCAATCAGAAAACATTTAGGATAGAATCAATATAATGAAATATTTTGGGACAATATATACTTCTTGTCTCAGTTTTACAAGTTTTAATATCCATTATCCTCCATAGCGCAATTGGAAGAATGACAGTACATTGCACGCATTGATTGGAAATAAACTGAGTTTAATTCGTCGTGATGAGAGGAATCTTTATATGGGCTTTTTCAATTGAGGGTGAGTTAGCTGATCTCATATGGAGGTAGCAGAGTTTTTTTCTCCAGGAAACTTGGGTTTTTCAACCTGCATACAGGCAAATCGGCCATGAGAACACATCCAATTGACAGACGATGTATACTAGTGTTGGTGGGCAGTATATCGTGCTGTCAATTATATGCCAAATATCGATGGTAGTAATTGGAGGATTAAGTATAAGGAGATATGTAGTGTAGTAGTGTGTTCTCCCATGATGAGTCCTTGGTACAATAATAATAATAATAATTATTATTATTATTGTACAGATTCTGCATATTCCATCACTGCTGGGTAAGAAATTAGCTAATTACTGTCTGCTGTATGTCTGTTTCCTTGTCACGATTAACGAGTTATCTCACAGTATGACCGAGCACTCTAAAGGGAAAAAATGCATGCGCATCCTATCTCTCAGTGGTTTTATTCCATTACTGCAAATCAGTGATAATCAACAAAACAGGTATTTGTAATGACTAGCATTTCCTAATAGATGCAGTAAGTAAGATAAGCATACAATAAGCTCTTTGCAACATGAAGCAAAATCACATTATGTAAATAAAACTGATGATTAAACTGAAATTCTTCTAATTTTTTCACTTGTCAACTAAAAATTCTTGTTCATCACGGACGAGCATTTTTCAGCCCCTGGAGATAGTGGTTGAAGTGAGTCTGTGAGAGAAAAGGATCATCAGCTGAATTTCTCTCTTCTAGGCAGCAACAAGAATTTTTAGGCAGGTTTTAGATGCACCACCCCAAACATGTGAACATTATTCTAAGGATGGGCAGATTTGTAATTCATAGAGTTAGTAGCTGGATGGGTGAAAAGTGGCACAATAGAGTATCTAGTTATTCTTTTCTGCTTTTCTCAGGCTCTAAAACACTAGATTTCTAGAGGCTGGAAGTAAACATCAGTCCAGTGAGAGAGATCTGATCCTGTTTGGAAATTTGTATATTACAGAGGATAAGAGTAGGCGAGTTGATATTTTTGTAGGAAGAAAGGCAAGACTGCATTTAGGTAATGTTGAAGTTGACAAGATTATCCTCATTGCAGTGAAAGATAGTATAGAGATTGGTGTTTATAACACTGATTACTGATGACCTTGAATCTTAAGATGTCTGAGCCCTGGATATAGTTTGTCAAATTAGTAATTCTGATGAAGTGTATACTGTTATCAGCAAAGTTATGAATAGAATTATTGGCAATTTAGAGTAGGTCATTTATGTATAGGTGAAAGAGCAGAGCCCTGAGGCTCTGCTCTTTGCTGGTAGAAAACTTTTCTACACTGGTAAAAAAGCTTGAAGAGAGGGAGCCACCCACTTTGATACAGAGAATGACAGAGATAAAGCTGGTTATCCACTTGGTGGCAAGTAGACTGAAGGATGGCAATTTACTGAGTAGACCTCAGTGCTAGTGTTTGATAGTGAGATCAGCCATGAATCTAGAGTACAAAATCCAAATCCATATTTGTGATCGTTGATTAACTGGTATGCCTCCAGGTGATAGGGTATGTTTATTATTTTGGAGAGAATTAAAGCAATGTTCAGCAGTTTCACAGCAGACTTTTATATCTCCATTTCTTGGAATAGACTGGGTATATGGTTGCTTCCATGCTTTAGGATAAGTGCCAGTTGAGTATGAAAGAATGTAGAGATGGCAGGCATTGGTTCTGCAAGAGATCATTGTAACCAAAATACTCTTTACTGGATAAGTAAGTTATCTTAGTATTCTTCTGTCCTTGAAAAAAAAAAAAAAAAAGATGTATATGGTTCCCTCTCTTTATGGTATAGTAGGAAGTGATTTGTCTTGCTCACCACTGCAAGAGTTAGAGAAGAGTGATGTCCTGAGGTCAGCTTTATTTTTAGGTGCTGTAATAATGGTGCCATCTGATTGAGAGAGAGGTGGTGAACAGAAGTTGCATCCATGACCTTTGCAGCAGATAAAAAGGCATGGTTCCATTTGGACAGGAGGTGAGTTTTTTTGGTATTTGCCCATAAAAAGTCATATTTGGATTTGTTGTCTCATTTGTATCACTCTGCTTCAGCCTGTCTCTTTTCATAGCCAGCATTCTAAAGTCATGATGTTACCTGCCAGTGTACTCTTGTGAGTCCTCATCTTTTGAGCTCTTGTTGACTATATCATATCATGGTAGTCCTTATGTTGTCTAAAGGAGACTGCAGGAACTACCATGTTCTTATCTCTGTTAGTCATTCATTTTCTTACAGGCAATTCATTGGTTAGTTACTCTTCACCAACTTTGCAGTTTATCCCTTGAACTTCAACTCTGTTGATCATCGTTCCAAGATCCTTATGTCTCCATCTCCTCCATTATATCCTACCAACAGAATAGGAGGCACATCAACCTTCCATTCAAATATTCCAGAATTTAAAACTTTACATTAAATTGTATCCACTCATCTCTTCGCCTTTCCACCCTATTCCAATTCTGAAATGCCACTTAGCACTATTTTTAATAATCCTCCACAGTTTTGAATTATAATATACTTTGTGAAAGATGAAATATTGAGTATATTGTTACAAGCTAATAGAGCGCATGTATGTATGTATACACATAATCTGTATCTCCACCTCAAAATGAGAACATCAGGGGCGAATTCTCCATGCTTGCTATACCTGCTGCACAAGCTCATTAATTGAGAAAGAAGTAATATTTATTTGTTAATAAATGCATGCATTTATAAGCATTCCATTTAGGTTTTTATTTTTGTAGACAGAAGACATCTTAAGCTTGCACAGCAATAATTAAGCTTTGCGTTGTGTATCGATAGCCGATGCTTGCTTGCCTAGTCAAAGCTACCTTGGCTTGCTCGATTGTGGCAGCTTCCAGGTCCTCACTGCAGCACTGTGATTTCATTTGCGTGCATAGCCATTTCCACTCCCTTCATCGTCTCACTCTGTTGCTTAAACACAGGTCATACATAGTCAAAGTAGCTCTAGCCAGTGAGCTTCAGCCAGCCTTTACAAGTGTCGTGTTGCTTGGGAAAATGAAGTTACAACCAACTTTTTATGACGATATTATTGACCAGTTCATAAAGAATAATTCTACCGTAGGGTAGAATTTGTATTCAAGTAGGTCAGCTAAATTGAAAAAGATAGAATATCATTTGTAAAATAAATGTTGTATTTGTATGATTAAATGTACATAAATTTCTAAATATATAGTTTTAAATGGTAATTCATTATTCCGCTAATCAGACTTCAATCACACCTCTCATTCCCTGAATGATAACAAGAGCAAGCATGAATTTCAAGACCAGCATTCGTCCCTGGAGAACATGTCTGAAATGGACCTTTTAATGTAATCTTCAAATAGGATGGGATGTATTTAGAATTGGTGACTCAGCATAATGCTTATACATGGTGCACAAGGTTGCTTTTTTGTTTTATACTTGATAATACATCATATCGTTTTCATCCATATTTTACCTTGTGAACAGTTGATTTCGCTATGGCTTGCTTTAGGTATCCAACAGAACGTAGGAAGGGTATGTCTGCATTTATTATGTCTATCTACAGTTTGGAAAGAGTTGCGACCATTATTTTATTTTATTTTATTTATTATTATTATTTTTTTTTTTAGTCTATAGGAAGCTGAACTTTATTACTAGTTAACCAGAGAGATGTCGATTTTTCATGTACAGGTAGCAAAACGGAATATAACAATATTATATTTTATTTATTATTTTTGTTACATATAATAGGGTAAAAAACTAATAAGAACAAACCTACTAAAATTAAAATAGTGGGTGGTTATTATTTAGAAACTGAAACAAAACTTCGTATGGCTCTTGTAAGCTTGTTCCGTTATGAACATGGTGTGTGGCAGAATTAAAAATAACGGACAAAATCGTAAGTGGGTGATTAATACGCTTATGCATAATTCCGGAATTAACAATGTACATAATACTAGAAATCAGAGAATAAGTGACACAGATCGAAGATGCAGAGGGTGTCGACATTTGCTAACACATGACTGTACAGCCTGCCATCTAGTGACAAGACGTATATTCGAAATAAGAGGTGAGAGAAAATGCTGAAGGACGTTTGTCGGTCATAGGTTAGTACGATGCTTGTTTGTTTGGGTTGAGAGCAGACGCTATTGTGTGCCAATTAAGGCTCTGCTAAAAACATTGTCGATATGTTTAACGCGGGCGGCCCTACAAATGCAAAAGTAATTTTCAGCGCGCCTGTCGCTGCTAAAGATAGTAATCTGTGACGTTTATACAGTGCATCTCGTGATGACGGGAAGCAATCGTTGGGATATCTCGTGTAGCCTGAACTTTGCTAGTTGTCGACTTCGAGCAGAGGCGCTCGCCCGTCAGCTTCACTCTTCGCTGTGGGCCACGCGTCGAGCCGAATACCAGAGCGAGCGTGACGAGTGTCTCTCTCCAAGTTTAGGGCAAATGTCTAAGCCCCCACTTGTTGCCAGGTCTGGAAACTATGGGACCGATAACTGTGCTTTCGTGAATGGTCACTGTTACACCATGTCTCTCTACGATGATCGAGAATCGGACGAATGCTCATCTCCGTCGACTCCAGAAGAAGACGAAGTAATCGTGAATCCTCCAGTTTCCATGCCGGTTATTAAACTAAAAAGTACTGTGAACGGTGACGTAATAGTACCGCACGCGCCAAATTCTTATGATTGCGACCCTCCCCGTGCAGAGGAGTTCCATTTAAGCAGCAGACTTGGCGATGGTAATGTCAACAGTGAGTCTAACATGGATAATCCGATACTTGACAAAGAAAGCGTTGCCTTGGCATCAGAAGTTTGTTCGAAACTGCGATTTTATCAATCGACCCAAATCAGTGGCAGATCGGGACCATCTCAGCCACAGTCCCCGGAAGAAAGTGGCCCAGACGTATTCCAGGATACCTTAAAATACGGGAGCGATGCTTTTCAGGTGAGTAACGACGTTTGCGATGTCAAACGCGAAATTCGGGATCCGCTCTCGAAGTGCTCGCTGTCTATTGAAAACATCAGCAGCTCCTTTTCGTCAGCCGAAGAGAAGCCAAGGGATCGCCTATCTTTCAAAATCGATAGTCCCGAAGAAGTGCCCCGTCTTGTGCGTAGTACATCGTTGAAGTCCGGTAAAACTCCTCCGGGAACACCCCATCAAAAGAAAATTGTCAAGTTTGCCGATGCCCTCGGACTCGACTTAGAAGCCGTGCGACACATCGTGACGGAAGACATACCAAACGTTCCGGCATCGGCGTTCTCGGATCTGAACGTGAACGGAGACGGCGGCACCGTCTGCGTACCTGGAATCACGAAGGAACCTGCCACGTTGGTGATATCCAATTCCTTTGTCGTCCCTTTCGCACCAAACGAACCGAAGTTTGCTCTTTTCCCACATTTCCCGCAACCCATTGCCGACCCGCAATTCATAAACAGAGTTCGTCGCCAAAAAATTAGCCTTGAAAACGTGGAGGTTTCCGGATTCAACGTGCGAGGTTTTGTGCGTGTTCTGAACATCAGCTACGAAAAGAAGGTGACCGTCAGGTACTCCACTTCGGAATGGGTCACGAGTGAAAACCGTGTCGCAGATTACGTTGTCGGATCGTGTGATGGGTTTTCGGACAAGTTCTGCTTCGAACTTCGTTTACCCCAGCTGAGCGACGGCCAACGACTCCTTTTTGCACTTCGCTACGAGGCAAATACACAGGAGTTCTGGGATAACAACGGCGGTCAGAACTATTCCTTGCGTTGCCAAGTGGACGCTTCTCGCACGGATGCCCCCGGACGTTGGCTGCATCACTTCATGTAAAGCTGTCAAGTTCCTAATATTGCTGCAGCTAAGGATTTTTATGCCGCGAGCTACTTCGTTTTTTTACATTCAACCCGTGTTATCGCAAAATAAAGCGCGATAAAGTAAGTACACTCGAGGACTAAACCTTTCTCCTCCCTCATCTTCCACAGAGCATTTGTTGTGCGCAGTTGTAGGCGAACTGGCGCTTTGTTTTTATCTTTTCACTTTAAGCTCAAAGAGCAAATGAAATAAAGTTAGCTCCCGAAGGTATTTAGTTTAGCATTACGATCCCATTTGGCAGCTCTGAAGGCCGAATTAGTGCTTTGACCACTATAACGAAGTCGTGCTATGCAGTGAGATGATGTCCTGTGGCTGTGCATTCGTGCTGCTCTGTTCCTCAGGCAAAGTTAGCTCCCAAAGGCATTTAGTTTAGCATTACGATCCCAATCGGCAGCTCTGAAGACCGAATTAGTGCTTTGACCACTATAACGAAGTCGTGCTATGCAGTGAAATGATGTCCTGTGACTGTGCATTCGTGCTGCTCTGTTCCTCAGGCTGAGGAGGCCTTTTTTTGTACCTTGCTAGTCACGAGTTTCAGAAATAAACAAAACTATATTTGTATATAGATAAAATTATATGTATATAAATGTAAAGCAAAATAAATATGTAGATTTAAAGAAAAATTTTGTAAACTTGTTGGTGTCTGCAATCCACAGAGCACGTTTAAAACCAAACGAGTGTTAGAAATTTTTACTTTCGTCTGATCTAAGAAACTGTCACTAAACAGATTAAACATTGTGGAGTAAGTTCCGTGTGTTATTTGCCTTTAAGGAATCCCAATCGAGTAAAACGAGACAGCTCACAGGTATTAAGCAAAGATGCTTGTGACTGCTAAAAGTCATAGCGGGTTTTTTTGTTGTTTTGTATATTTGAATTGTAATTTCGTGTTTCTAGATGCTTTAGATATTTCTCAGTGGTGCCAGTATTATTTTTTGTACGTAAAAGAGGGCACATAACAGAGGATATGATTGTGAATGGAGTCTAATCTTCAGGTTGGCAAGGATGTCCACGATGTAAATCACCTGGGTGGTGGCCAGCCATTTAAGACTTTTGTTAGGAAAGAATGTATGCGAAACTACAAGGCCAATGATTATGAAAAATCTGAGACAGCTTGGAGTAGCATGGAATCAGGATTTGAGTGGAAAGGAGATAAATACTGCTTGAGCTATTTAACAGCTTCAGTGCATGTATACCGACGGTCAAAACATTGAATAAAAGTGTCAGATGGGAGAATTTGAAGGGATTAAGCATGAAATTTGGAAGGAAGGAATGTGAAGATCACCCAAGATCAATAATGGTAATAATCAGTTGCACAAAGAGTATACCAAGAAGGTTACTCAGTTGATGAGGACGAACAGAAATTAGCAAATAGCATCAAGGAAAAAAATCCTAGAGTTCTTGAGGATGAACTGTTGGCGATCAAGTGAGGATCATATGAGGAATTAAGTAATCAATGTCAATAAGGTAATAGAATTTGATGACATGTCTTAAGGGAATGTTCTAGGAAGTTAACGGCAGGCTTGGACTATTGCAGGTCTTACAACTGCCTAAGTTCTAAAGCAGTTATAAGAGGGGTAAAGCGTTCCACTTCACAAAGGTGGTAATAATGCTAAGGATAAATTATAGGCTAATCTGTAGCTAAAGTATGGAAAACTAGAATGCAAAATGTGGTTGATAACAGCAGTATTCTCTGTGATAAACGCATTGGGTTTGTTGAAGGGAGATCATGTTTTACCAACTTATGTTCTACAATAAGGTGACAAATGAATTGGATTTCAGTTATCTGCAAGTTGTGTATGGGGTATGCTATCCCAAAGAGGAAAGTTACTATTGGTGTTCTACAGGGGCCGTTCTTGTTTATCTTGTATATTAAAGATATTGAGATGAGTTTAACTGGAAATATACATTTGCAAATAATACAAAATTGGGGAGAACATCTGCTTGACTTCTTATTGTTCCCAATTTTGTATTATTTTGACCTTAGTGGAGGACTTGAATAGTTGTGTTAATGGACAAGGGAGTGGAACTGTCAGTGCATTGCTATAAAGTGCAAGGTTGTAAAATTTGGTATGCAAAGTATACACTTAATTGGAAAATTCCGAAGGAGGTAGATCAGATGAGAGATCCCAGAGTAGTTGTGGACAGAAACCTGAAGTTCAAAGGTCACGTTGCACAAGTTTTGAAGTCATCACATTGGATCATGGCAATTATATGGAGGATACTGACATGCAGAAATAAGCAGGTCATAGTTCCATTGTGTAAGACTTTGATCCGATCTCGTATGAATTATTATGCACAGATTTAGTTGTCTGGGTTTCATAGGGATGAAGATATATTAGAACATATCTAGAGAACATTGACTAATGTGGTATCTGGTCTTTAGAATGTGGGGTATGGAGACTAATTGAGGGAATGTAATTTTCAGATTGTAGTGAATAGGAAAATTAAAGAGGATATGTTTGGAAGAAATTTTTCACAGAATGAGAGTCCGGTGTAAAAATAAGTCTGGAAACTGTATGATGAAGCCTTGAGCAAGGGAGTAAACTCATTGCCTGAGATCGTGGTGAATGCACGCTCCGAGTGTGTTTAAACCATAATTTGATGTGCGATAGTGAGTACCTTAGTGAATCTTTTGGCTTCATGGAAGTTTGATACTAATAATAATTTTAATTCGTTGTTAATAATAACACATCAAGGATTGTACGCTGTATTCGTACAAGACTTTTTTTTTAGCTTTCCTTTAGTATCGTTTAAATTTTTTAGTCTTCCTTTTCTCTCTCACACACACACACACACCTTCCATTATGAAAAATCTGTTACAAAAATAATTTGTTGTAAGAAATGTTTGCTGTGAACAAAACTCAGGCAAGGTTGTAAACCTACAGGATATAGTACCATAGTTGTGCTTTAATCTTAAATTTTAAGATTTGTTTAATGATTTAGATCCCCTGTCACCTTTGTAACTTGTACCAATTTATTGAAAAACTTCTTGATCGCCAACGGTAACTCTAGCCTTGATGAGTTTTTCTCTGTCTACTTCTTGTCATTTTGAGTTACTGGAAGCACCAAAACGGCACACTTCGCATTTCGTTTTGTTAATAAAACTTTGAATGCTTTGCCAACTTTCTTTCTCTTCTCTTCCTGTCTTGAGTGAAGCACTGACTTGCTGCTGTTTATAACTATTCTTGCAGCGTCTGCTTCTCTTTATATTTCAAATTCGAATGCCACGTGTAGGATGTTCTATTTCGTATGCGATCGTTCAAATAAGCCTTTTGCGAATTTAAGGAGATTCGTTAAAAAAGAGGGGGAAAAAAAAGCTCCTTTGCTTAGGAAGAATGAACTAAAATATTTTCAGCTGATCGATTAGGAGCCAAATAAGGGTGAATGATAATTCCATGTTCCCTTTCGCAGAATGGCTTGAATTTGTGCAATTCAATGCGATTTGTTGATTTCTGTCGAGAATAACATCGTGGAATTATTATTAGCTGTCGTATAAGACAGCTAATAATAATCCCACAGACAGTACACTCACAATCAAAGCCTTAAGTAAGTCCACCTTCACACCAAACAAACCTGTGCAGTATAATCTTTGTGAATCATAAGTTGCGTAAACAACAGAAATAGGTTGAAGCATTATTGATGAGCTACTTTAGTAAGGAGTACCTTAAGTAATTTCTTCTGAAACTTTTTCTTTTTCATTTCATGCTTATCACCATTTTCTGTCCTCCTTTCTCCCTGCCTCTCCACGAACATTGTGCTCCTCGCCAGCTTAATCAAAACCTCCAGCTTAGAACTCATCGCCCAATGGTAAGCTTATTTTATTTAAATTAGTGATCACTCAGGCATTCTAAGACCATCAGCTTTGTCATTCCCGAAGAATTTGCTGAGAATACATCGATCCACTGAAAGGGATCCTTAGTACAGCGAAAACCATATATAGTTTCATTGTTAACAATACATAGGGATACGTTTAAATTTCCAGATTAATTATTATTATTATTTTTTTTAATGTCTAACTTGCATTTTGTAGGATGTCTTATCTAGTTGTTATCAACCAAAAATCGATTCAGTACCATTGAAAAATGACTCCTGTTCCTTGCACTCCTACTAAACTTCGCAGCTGGGATGACTAGGACATGTGCGATTCATTGCTCCGTATCGCGAATCTCCAACGCTCAACCAGGTCACGAATTTTTTACAGCAGTGTGCACTGCGCTGTTGATTGCCATAGTTGTTTGGTTTATTTGCAGCGTCCCTCTGTAGAAGCTGAGACTGTGCAGCTTTTGAAGTAGTGTTCTGCTATTAACCTGAGCCAGTGAACCAGTTCTTTGCACTTCTGGTGAATCAGTTCCTAATGAAACTGCACGATTCGTTCCACTCTTAGGTGATACGGAAAGATTTTTTTTTTCCTTTTTGTGCGTTTCTTGGCTGCGATGGCACCTCATATTTCCTTTAGGTGATAATGTTGCCTGTAATTACGTTGGACAGTAATTTTTATAGGAATAAGAAAGATGCCTATCCTTTCTGATAACGTTTCTGTCGAAGTCCTTAGTTCTTCATGTGCCATTGAAATTCTCAAACAGTACTTATGGCAACATGGTGTATGCCCTTCACCCTACTACATTTACTCACCCCCAACTCACCAAAAAAAAAGGGAAAAAAAGTCATTCATTATATAAGAATGAATCCGCTTCGGAAGTGATACAGAACGAGATAGATTCCTACTTTTAAAGTAGAAATCTATCTCGTATTTAAATAAAACGAGCCTTTTAAAGGCACGTGTTTATTTAAATTCATATTCATCACTTATCCTGACATTAAATTGCGCCACGTGCCCACGTAAAACAACGAGGATCGCCGTGAAAGAAAAGATCAGAACGTTAACGTGCCTCCACGAGTGACCTTGAAACGCTCCTGCAATGTGTGCGCGCCGAGGAGAAGCTGGGAATGAACAAAAGTGCTGAAGTACTCCGCAGTGTGCACTTTATGTCAGTCACAAAGGTCACGCACTAAAGGTCATTCGTCATATACACCAAGACAAAAAAAAAAGAAGAAAAAAAAGTTGCTAGAAGTACTTTTTCCTTACATACCGAAATGTAAATATAACGACATGCTACAGCAAACCTTCTGTTGTTTATTTCTGTCAATCGATTAACCTTGGGTTTTTTTTTTTTTTTTTTTTTTTAAACTCTAGTCCACGCCTGCTTTCTCCCAGAAGTGTGCTTAGCACACTTCGCGCTTTTATACTTTGATTCATCATTATAAAGAAATACTTTTTTCTGTGTCTTCTGTACACGAAAAGTTATAAACGTATAGTACAGGAGCACTGTTTTATTTTTTTATAATTCGAAATGCTGCTGAATAGACCAAATATGGGATTTTCTCCAGTCAGTTCATGCCTCCAATGAACGTGGCGGTGGATAGTCTAGCACTCGGCGTCGAAATTCATCTTCCACCTAAGGATATTATCACCTACCGTGATAATCCTTAGGTGGATTTGCCTACCGAATTCAAACCCGCAGCCTATTGGTTGGAGGGGGGGGGGGGGGGAATTATCACGTGACGAACCAGGTCGGCAGATTGGTGTGTGTGTGTGTGTGTGTGTGTGTGTGTGTGACAGTTAAGTATGATTGAACCGCTTTAAAATAATTTTTAATTATTTTAAATATTATAGTCACCGAGAGGGCTTACATCTATTCTAGTTGCCGACAGGAACTTTTCTGGTCTACTTTTCAACTTCAAGGTGAGTTAGCCTGTCTCATACGGTGGTGGCGGAGTTTCCCTTCCTAGAAGCTTGGGTTTTTATTTACTTGTCCGTTCTTTACAAGATTACTAGAATGGTTTAGGAAAATGAGATGGCGACAGTTGACTGGTGTACTTACTTGTAAATGTACAAATCTTCGTTATAGGTGGACTCAAATAGCATTGACAACTAAAGGTGGACATCAGCTACCTACTAGGTCGGGAAAGCTCGGAGGATGTTGTGCGCATGCTTTTTCGTCTGTCAGTAATTAAGATGAAATTGTTCAATCCAAAAACATTAATTAATAAAAGCTGGACATGTTTTTATGACAGATTTTCAATACAAGCAAAATTTAAACAGATCCATCAGTCTGCTCCACTTGATAAGTTTATCAAGAGTGCGGATTAATTAAAGAAAAAAAATATCAATATTAAGAACGTGTCTACAGATGTTAGAGCACTTTATTTATTTATTCGTATGGAGTTTCCTTCTGTTTCTTCCCCGTCTCTATTGGGGAGAGTTGAGCCCCCTCATGGGGATTAAGTATTTATGACTAGATCCCCGACTGAGTCAAGATAGTTCATTTGGATTCTCATATACCAAATGGTTTTTTCATTCCGCCAAACAGGTATAACTGCTAGAAGACTACACGCAATTAACCGCCATAGTACGCTGTGCTTACTTTTATTACTGAGACTGATATTAAAACAGGCTCTGATATTAGTCTCGGCAATAATACGCTGAACGATCTGCAACTTATTCCTCAGTGTTTTGAAGCCTTGCCAGCTTTCACTATAATTCCAAACAAACCGAAACTCGTTTTCTTTAAAAGCGACTTCACTGTAAGAGTCGAGAAATGAAATGAGAGACTTTGGATGCTTTCGATTGTTCTAGAAAGATTGAAGTTCATGGAGTCTCCATTGAAAATTTACACTTTAAATAAAAATCCAAATTGTCATTTACAGTCGTTTTACTGCTGTCTCTTCATTTTCCCCAATAAATATTTGCATTAAAATCATTTTTTTTTTTTTTGAAACACTGCATTAACCTGTGTACTGTGTATACTGTACATTTCATATTTTATTAGTAACATGAAAAGAGGGAACGATTTTTTTTTTTTTTTTAATGCCAGCAGCTGTCCTTGAAGAACACTACGTGAAGAAGGCTGCTCCAGAGGGCACGTGAAGGAGAAATTGATTCAGTGAGTTTGAACTGTGAATGCTCCCATTTTTAGAATCTTGAAAGAAAGAAAGATGAAAACCAATTCTGCAGAAACAGGACGTCTGGGGGGGGGGGGGGAATGGAAAGGCTTTTGTTTTCATTTATTCTGTTGAAACTGTGTGGATATGACGTGTTTGTTGAAGGAAACATTTACATTCTTTTACAAATTTTATTATGCCATTTTATGCATAATAAAATTTGTTCCACTGTGTACTGACATGATGCCAAAGAGGAGTAACTGCCGACGACTTCACACTCGTCCAGTGAACCGTAGATTTACGAAATACAAATTTGTTGTATTTGTATATTTTTCTCATTTGGCGACATAAAATCATTTGAACAGAATTATCCACTGAAAATAAATTATTCGGAGAGTATTTTTATAATTATTGTTATTAAGAGACACGTCAGTGACCCATCAGTGGTTCTCAAGCTTTTTTGGCACAATCCCCTAAAACAGTGTTTTCCCAAAGTATGGTACGTGTTATCTCCTAAGGTACGCAAAAAGTCTTCAGGGAATACAAGGCACTTTAAAAAAATTATTACCTTTTTTATTTTTATAATCTCATCGACGATAAGTGCAGGTCCGTTCTAGAACTATTTTTTTTCAATAACTAAAAATTAAAGGAAGTTTCAAAGAAAATAGTCTTTTGGTACGTATCGAATTTGCGTTGCTTCTTTTGACCAGTTAGGACAGAAAATCGATGAACAATGCCAGGCGGAGATCATGTCTGGCATCCAATCGATTTCTAAACTTTGTCTTCACACTGACTAATCCAGTTGAACATCCAGATCATGAATAGGTTGTAGCAAATAGGATTAAGGCTAAAAGAGTATTACTAGCCAACTGGATATTTGGGAACACCAGAATTCATGAAGATTATGATTGCCTTAGCAAAGATTTGCTCTGTAGTTCATTGTAACAATATATAAATATAAGAGCTAATCATCACGAGCAAAATGCATCCTTCTGTGGCTACTTTTCTAAGCAGAATCTTGTCCATCCTTCAGGCTCGATGGAGTCTGCCAAATTCTGAGTTGCAAATAAAATTGCAAGATGCTTCGTTTTCTCCTCTTCTTTTTTCCCTTCATTGCGCAGATTCTCTACAGTTCGTGATTCGACCAAATTGGAAATATAAGGGTTTATATATTATATTTATATATAATAAGGTGGGGGAGATTGTATGAGATAGTAGCGTCTCTCTTTTATTCTTTGTCACAGAAAGTTCACGGAATCTACGGAAATCTTTCTTTGTGCCGCTGCTATCACACAATCTTCAACCCGACTGCGTGTGCTTATTACAAGTTGTTTTTTCGGGTGAGCCCAACTGGTTATTAAGATGTTTATATTCCCATACCAGAAGTATCAGGAACAAGCGCAAGGAAATTCATCAGTACGTCTTGACCAAGAGTTGTATTAGTGAGACTTAGTTAAAGGGAAATACAGTTACAGGAAGAGACCGTAAAGGTTATTATTTCAGAGAAAATAAAATGGCTGTGGGATGTTGTTATTGGTAGAAGTTCGTCAGAAGGGCAGTGGTATGTGAGCGAAAGTACATTCGAAATTATTTGGCGTGAGATAAGGGTCAACAAAGACAAGACTATGCTGTCGATTGCGATCAGTTCAACGAGCAAGGCAGGGTAAGGGTAACAATTATGAGGGAACTTTAATTATGGAAATATTGGAAGGAGAAAATTTATACTATTAAGCGACAGTTACTTGAAATAACGTGATAGATAGGAACCTCCTGGTACGAGAGTGTTGGATTTGGTAATAACTTCTGGAAAATGCGTTCTTATGCAAGGTGGCCATTTTGTCTCCAAATGGAGAATCAGGCATGTTGAATCATCGGTCAGGAGAGAGAGTTTACATGACATTAGAGATCAAAAGTAGCCATTTTGCCTCCAACTGAAAATAATAACTGTTTATCGTCGTCCTGGGAGTTGTTCAGGAATGTTGAATCTTTGGTCAAGTAGGAGTTTATGTGAAATTACAGATCTGAAAATTATGTTGAACTCAGGGGACATTGATAGTGCTGTGGGATGAGAGTCTGCAAGATTAGAAGTGCATAAAAAAAATCAACAAGGGATATTTAAGAAAGCGATATTGGACTGCATTCCTAAGGATTTGAGAATAAATCAAGCATGTATAGAATGGATAAATAGCATTAAGCACGAACCTGAGAAAATATTGTCTTACTGAGTATTGATTTTGCAAAGGTTAGTCATCAACATGAAGGTAAATCAGTGTCTGATATGAAAGGCATTAATGTGAGCTTTTGAAGTAAACGAAGTGGAGATCTGAGTCAGGATATTGGCAATGAATTCTGCAAAGAGATTACGAGTATATGAGATATTGGAGGGGTGTGTTGCGTGATTGTGTAAGAAATTGATCTTACCTTGCCAATGCTGTTCAATTTAAGTCTCAGCTGTCACAGAGTCCCAAGTGAATGGAAGGAGATAAGATAATATAATTTAAAAGTGTATCCAAGCGGAGGTTGAAAATTACACAGACCTGTTACTATTTTCATGGTTGGTGGTTAAGGTTTTGGAAAAGTTATGTTCAGAATTCCAAAATGAGTGAATAAGAATATGATACTTTATAGAAGGCAGCATGGCTTTGTTAAGAGGAGATCTTGTCTTAGCAATTTGCTGTTTCTACAATAGAGTGATGGTGACACACACAACGTCAAAGGCAATGCCTTTGATGTTGGATTTTGCAAAAACATTTTACAGGACAGCACATGGTAATCAGTGATGTAACGGGATGGTCCGGTGGTTCTCAAATAGGTATCAAGGAGTAATGTATGGCAGAATAAAATCAATGATTAAGCAGGGGACTATTGGTGTACTGAAAGGCCTTGTTCTTTGCCATCTGCTCTTTAATATCTTGAATCTTGCATATTAATGATATCTAAGGCAATGCAATTGGTGAATTTTTTTTTTTTTTTTTTTGCTGACGAAGCCAATTTGGGCAGAACAATAAATAAATAAGAGATATAGAGAACCTTCAATATGCTTCCTTACATTGCGGACAAAAGATAGTCATTTTTCTTTCAGTGTGACAAAAATGTAGAGTTTGCACTTTGGATATCGAAAACGTTTCAGAATGTATGTTATACCGATTGTTATATTGATGGGGTTTCACTTCTAAAAAACTGACGAGGTCAGGGACTTGGGGAATAATAGTCGATAGAGAACTGTAGAATACCTCATGCGAGGATAGACTGAAGATTTGTGGATTACAAAAAATTGGTTGAGAGAGGGATTTAAGAGAAACATAATTTGCCAAAAGGATTTTATGGAAAGGATATACGGATAAATTTCAATAAATGAATTCGTGGGTGAATCAATTTAAGGAAAGGTGATAGGTATATTGTGAACTGAGATTTATATCTTGATGGAAGACTTGTACATTCAGGAATCTTTTCTTCCATTCTCTCAAAGCAAGGACGTAATATTTTTCATCTTTTCTCATTATACGTTTTGTATATATCTACATTGTGTGTAGATATATACACCCTGTGGTGTGTGTGAGCGCACATAGAGATCAGGGCTCTGTGGAGGCCAGTCAAGTGTGGTGACGTTCATGTCCACAAACCACGCAGCAGCCACTTTTAACAAGACAATGCACTGTGTGCATTCTCTTGCTGAAAGAGGATCCACAGAAACGTGGCGTCCACACGTTTCAGGTCCACAGAAACGCCACATAGTACGAAGCATTGCATTATCCAGAATGGTCAATACCTCTCGGAGAATTCAATGTTCGTGGCACCACAAACAGAGGTCCGAGGCTAAAGCAGGAAAAACAGGAACATACCATCACACCGCCACCTCCGAATTTCATAGTTGAGGTTACGCATTCTGGAAAGAGACCTTCACCGGCATCCACCACGCGCACACCCGTCCATCTGCTTAGTAGAGGATGTAGCGTAATTCGTCACTCCATAACAAAGCTTTTCAAGCCACCACGTCCCACCGTACAAGCACTTTGCACCACTGAAGATGACGCCGCATGTCGGTTCAAATAATGTAGGATTATTGCTTGCATACCGTCATGTTCGCTGAGTGTTGTGGGTCATCCACAGCGAGCAGCACTTGCAGTTCACTCCCTGCGCGTCCATCTCAGTATGGTATCACTGATGGTTGATCTGGGATGGTGCAATTTTGTCAACAATTTGCCGAAGGGATAGGCCTGCAGCATGGCATCCTTTCACATCGCCTCTTTCAAATTCCGTTAGTTCTCTTCTCGCGGCTACAAACACGTGACTCGTTACATGGTACGAGTGTCCATTGCCTTCTTTTCAGGTATTGTATTTCGTGATGAACGATGAAAAATTTATTTTCTTATCCAAATAAAAGAGATCTGTATTTATGTATGATTTTCTTCGCAATATATGCTTAGCAATAAAAAAAAATCGGCATGTTGATAGAGATACTTTTTTCCGACGTGCATATATATCTCAGTGTTCGAATTCTTGCAATAAGTGCACAACACACCAAGACTCTTTGTTGTAGTGCGCATGAGAACTCATGACTGCCACTCAACTACTAATCACTCTCTGAGTACGACTTACAAAATGGGTGCGTGATTGCGCCATCCCAGATCAACAATCAGTGATATTGCACTCTTCAAACGTCTGTTCGCATGTAGCGTGTGTAGCAGTGGGGGGAAGGTTCTACCACTCCAAGGGTGAGGAGAAGCCATTCTAGCATGTAAAAACGTAAAAACATCGTTTGTGCATGCTATGCATTGTTATTGTAGCAAGACAACTCGTAGTCCCGAAAGACATGAAACTGGCTGCTACTCAACTTTTCTTTCTTTCTTTTCCCCTTCTCCCCACAAGTGCTATCTGATTTCGAATTTGATTCAGTAATATTCAAATTTTTTTACATATTACTGAATTAAATTCACAGTGTGTAGCAGTTGGGGGAACCTTCCCCCCACTGCTACACACTCTACATGCGAACAGACGTTTGAAGAATGCAACAAAAGTGATACAAGTGCCATCAATGCTTGATTTCAGAGCATCGACGTAGCAAAAGAGGTCAGCAGTGTGGGTTTGAGAGAGACCCCACAATTTGGAGGAGGAGGAGGAGCAAATTCGGTAATGCCTTCTAACCCCAAATGGGAGTAGGTGAGGCCGTTTAGCTCTAATTAACTTTTGAAGACTGGTGAGCAGACAATCTCCATTCTTAGCAAATCACCGATAATCCTTAAAGTCTTTAAATAATGTTTAATTGGTATCCGGTGAAGAGAAAGCAGCAAACGACTGCCGCCATCTCGTAGTCCCTAAAACTATCGACTGTTTGTCACACACACACACACACACACACACACACACACACACACACACACACACACACACACACACACACACACACACACACACACACACACACACACACACACACACAAAGTGTTACTGTAAGAAATTTTCTCATTACAATATTTATTTGATGACGATCAAAGTTAGAAATCTTTTAGAAAGTGAGGCGTGTGTGAGAGAGAGGCGTTTGGAGTTTATAATGTGGTTGCAGAATTAATTATATAGACAAGACTGGCCACACACGTTTTACGCTATACCTGTTGTATAAGTATACCTGTTGAGTTTCATTTAAAAGGTACCTTGACATTTCCTCCTCCTCCGTTTTGAATGGCTGCTGGAACTGCTGTTCTGTATATTTATTATATTTTAAATGTATTTCATGTAAAATTGTAAAGAAACAGACTGCCAAACCTTCTCACTGTGGAGGTAACAATTAATTTCGTAGAATATGAAAAATAACCACAGAAGCTTGCATAATTTACTATCAGGGATAAAAAGAAAAAAACAAAAAAGCTGCGCGCCTTAAATTCATAGAGTCGTTTTGGGAGGGAAAAAATGAATTTCAAAAAATTCATTTACAAACTAATAATAATATTATTGAAAAAACAAAAACAAAAATAAATTAGCTCAGTACTGAGAAAGTGGGAGGTTTGCTTCAATTTAGAAACATCTAGTTCGTCGACAATAATGCCGCCTAACTAGAAACTATTAATATTAATTGCATCTTATAATTAAAATACACGAATTAATTTTTGTACATTAAATCCTTATGCTTAATCATAAATTGTAGAAATGTATTAAACTTTCAAATCAATAAAACACTCATAGCATTATTTTCGAATAATAATAATGAAAAAAAATATATATATATATATATATTCAGTGAAAATGTTCTTAAGACACGGAACACGCCATTAAAGTTACAGTTTTGAAGGAAATCTTTGCTTCAAAGCAGATACGATTTTTTCTTGATTGAAAAGGCAAGTCAAACAGCTGCGCTTTGATATAAACACATTTCTGTAAATAGTTCGCTATCAGTGGTACTGATTGCTACCAGTTGCGCAATCCTCATACACATGAAGCGAACTCGCGAAAAGGGTCAAAACTGATTGCATTCATTAGCCTCGATAAGGCTTGTGGGTATATGCTTCTGAATATCGTAGTTATCGAATCTTCCAAATTCGTAACTATTATCTTGGTTGCATCCATTGACGTCACAACAATTTTTTACTCTGGGACCAGAATAAATGTCAGTCATTTACTTAAGCTTGCGCTTAACTTTAGTGGAGGGCACTTCAATATGATAGCACAGCCTTTCAGTCTATTAGGCTGTCTACAAATGTAATTAAATATAATTCCTGACAAATGAATTGCGAAATTCTAAGAGACAAGAATTCGCCTTGTCTGAAAGGTTTATGAGACATGAATGAGAAAGTTATCTGATTGACGTTTATAAACTTGTTCGGATACACGTTTTTAATGAATCTAAAGCCGCTGCCAGTTCCGGAAAGTATTAATGTTACTTTAAATAAATTTTGGAAGGCCTTAAACAGTTAGTTGGATCATTCTCATTTCGAATAATTTGATATTCCTTGTGAGTACATAAATAATAATAATAATAATAAATTATTACTGTACGCCCAAATATGCGAGACCCTTCGACACTTCTGCGCATGTCAGAAGAAGGGGAATCCACTCCGATAATAGGGTAATCAATCCGTATTGTGGGATGAGTGGATTATTATTACACGTCAGAAAATTAACTTCTCTTTTATGAATATTGTAGTTTATAAAGTGGTAACTATTTTGCTTGTATAACAGTTCGAAAATTTTACGTATAAAGCACGTGATTTTGCGTGTTGGTGACCAATTCGTACATCGCCTTATTTTTTTTTTCTCCCCTTTCAAAATGAATTGACTCTTCTTGACACCGAGCCAACTGCGGTTCTTGTATCTGTGGTCGGATATTACCAAAGATTGTTTTATTTACTTGTTACAATACTTTTGTTCTTAAGGGACTAAACGAGGGCATTCTGCTGGCGTTCACATTGCGATGCTGTATAAGATTTACTTAATTGCATTTGATTAGATATTATTGTTAACATACCTTAGTGTTCCCCTCACATATCACTGAATAAACGGGGAAAAATTAAATTACAGTTTTAATTATTATTAAATTAGTTTTAATTAATGTATGACCTAAAACAGGCATATTGTTCGACCGAATTGAAGTTTATTCTTTTTATCATGCATGTTTCACATGAGCATGGTGTTCTCGTCGGGTTTACCTGTTTTTACATATGAAAATCTGATTTTACTAAGATCTGCACCTTTTATGATACCCACCTTCGTTTGAAAAGTGGTTCTTCACAGTGTAAAGATTCAAATCTCGTCCTAAATGAAATTTTGACCCAAATATTTCAACGTATTATCATTATTGACTTAGCTACGGAAGCTTCCCTTAAAAAAAAAAAAAAAAAAAAAAAAAAAAAAAAAATCAAATGCAGTCACTTTTACTGTTGTACCTAGCCGAAATTTCTTAGAACTACTTCATAAATTTAAATTAAAAATAAAAAAGTACTTGTTAGAATATTACGAAGCGGTTATGGGAATGTTTTGTGAAAAATTCTTTACATTTTGTTAGGAAGACCAATTTGATGTTTCTTTTCTTTTTTTTATTTATTTTACGGAGGTTGACAGCTATGCTTATTCCTTGTCAACCTTTGTGGCAGTCAGTATATCGGTGGCGAATTCTCCATGCTTGCTGCGCAAGCTCATTACAGCTTATAAATGCATGCATTTATAAGCATTCCATTTAGGCTTTTATTTTTGTAGACAGAAGACGTCTTAAGCTTGCGCGTCAATAATTGAGCTTTGCGTTGTGTATATCGAAGGCCGATGCTTGTTCGTCTAGTCAAAGCTACCTCGGCTTCTTCGGTTGTAGGCGCTTCCAGGTCCTCGCTGCGGCACTGTGATTTCATGCGCGCGCATAACGATTTCCGCTCCCTTCACGTCGTCTTAAACACAAGGCCATATGCAGTCAAAGTAGCTCTAGCCAGTGAGCTTCAGCCAGCCTTTACAAGTGAGCGTGTTGCTTGGGAAAATTAAGTTACAACCAACTTTTTATGACGATGTTATTGACCAGTTCATAAAAAATTCTACCGTAGGGTAGAAATTGTATTCAAATAGGTCAGCTAAATTGAAAAAGATAGAATATCATTTGTAAAATAAATGTTGTATTTGTATGATTAAATGTACATAAATTTCTAAATACATGTAGGTAACCCTGGTATAACACGGATGTAGGTTCCACAAAAATGCCCCGTTATATAAATCGCGTTATGCGAGACTCAGATCACATAGAAAAAGTAGGGTTAGGTTCCGAAATCGTTTTTTTTTAAAGATTATACAAACAATGACATATCCAACAAAAAAATATTTTTATTTAATTCAGGTAATTCATGTAAGTTAACAAAACATATAAACTATAACAAATACATAGTATAAAATTATAAAAAATTATAAATTGTACGTAAACTTCATTGCACATAATACATAAATGCTTTAAGTAAAATAAAATAAAGTTTATATTTTAATCGTCATTACTCTCTTCAAATCTAATATTTCGTAGATGTTCTTTATTTACGAGTGGCCGGACGTCGTCATCACTTGAAATCTCTTGCACATCATTTGTATAATTCTCATTGCATACTTCGGCTGGTTTAGTTATCAAGAAGTCAGTAATGAGATCTTGCTTATCACTATGCTGCAATTTTTTATTAAGTTCATAATACGGAGTTAAACAAATATCCAATTGTCTCGTGAATTTTCCTGGACGCTCCATTGGGAGATCATTATCCATAAAATAACCTTCTTGCCAAGTCCAGTCCTTCTGTTAATTACTTTAAACTGAATTCTTTAACGGATTCATCACAATCAGAATCTTCGGCAGAAGTTTCCTCGCTTTGGTTCGACGTCATGTATTAATTGTACCAGTTCCTCCTCATTTAAAGCTATCAATTAATTCCCTAATTTCGTTTTCAACCATCGCAAAAGCGCTCTAAATAGCGATTACTATAAAAATATTTTTTACGTAAAAAAAGCATTACATATTATATGTAACTCACCAAAAAATAAAGTGCTCAGCTTGAGATGAACACACTTATGATTTCTAATGCGCTTTCCTGGCAGAAAACGAAGACAATTTTCAACTATAAAGTATTTATTGTTGACTCGTTACTTATAACTACATGCGCGATACGAGCAGACGCAAATTTAATGAAGATAAAATTTGATTTTTAAGTCGCGCGTTGAAAAATATATGAAAGGATAAAGGGTTACTACAGTTTGTAGACCGTCTTATATCGAAACCGCGTTGAACAAGGGTTACCACAATTTGTAGACCGCGTTATATCGAAACCGCGTTGTATAAGTACCACGTTATACGAGGGTTACCTGTATATAATTTTTTGTGTTGCTTTTACTGTTTCATTTAAGAATTAATGTTGATCAATTTCCGATAAGTCCAAACATTTCAGTAACCCGAATTCAACAAACCGATCAGTTCATTTTTTTGCATCATGGTTAAATCGTACGTGTCGTTGTCGCTAAACGAAAAAGTCAGTTATTGAAGGTAAACAAAAGGATAACTCTCTGTACGGGAAATAATGATGCGGTTTAAGTGTGACAAAACGCAAGTATCCAACACACTTAAACAAAAGGATAAAATAATGAACGAGTGGCTGCAAGGAAACGGTCGAATGAAGAGGAAGGCAAAGGTAACCGGAAGTGAGGATATCAACGAGGTAGTGCGGGAGTGATTCACGAATGCGAGATCAAAAAAAATTCACATATCCGGTCCAATGGTCCAAAGTGAAGCTCTCGCAGTAGCCAAATCTCTCTGGAATGAGAGTGATTCACAGGATGATTGGATAGTTTTAAGAAGAGGCACACTATTGTGTGGAACGAAGTCTGTGGGGAATCTAAAGATGGATGAAAGTGTAATGAGTGAGTGGAAACCAAAACTGCTAGAATTGATTTCACCTATTCAAAAACCAAGTCAAAAACCTGAAAAGTAATAACTTGCCAGTGATTTGGAGAAATAATAAAAAAACTTGGATGACAGCAGCTACAATGGAAGAGTGGTTATGTAAAAGTTCGATGCAGCAGAAATTTTCGTTCCCCTAACGCGTTCGACCTTTTACTGAAGGTCAAACCTAGAGAACGTGTAAATATGTTTATTGTATTATCTCTTAGTGTTGTTTACAGCAGCGCTTCCCAAACTGTGGGTCGCGTCCCCCTTGGGGGCCGTAGGTTTTGTTGAGGGGGTCCGTGAAATAATAAAAACAAATTTAAAATATTTTAAGACTAAGTAGATTTTTTTCTTTTAAAAGAAATGTATTTAACTTAAAAAAAAAAAAATCAGCTAACGCCTTTTTATTCCCGTATACGGGAGTAGGCGAGGCCATTTAGCCCTATCTAACTTTTGGAGACTGAGTGGGCAGTTCAATCTCCACTGGTACCCAATCAGAGATAGATGGCCCAAGGCTATCACTAATTAAGCGGTACGCAGTGAAGAGAGACGTCTCAAATGTGCCGCCATCTCGTGGTCCCTAACCCTAACACGATATATTTTAATGTCTGAAATAATGTGGGTTCTACGGTCGATTTTCTTGAGTTTACAGGACGAAAAACCCGAGTTTCCGGGAGGAAAAACCTGCTTGCCCGTGCCAGAGATCGACTAACTCGGGAACCGGTCGAAAAAAGGCTTAGAAAAATTTCTTCTAGTCGCCGACTAGACTCGAAACTAAGTCTTCCTTCGTGCGGCCAAGCGCGGCGGTGTGCAAACGCCACATCCGCTGAGCTACTAACTTTTATTATTTATTTATTTTTTTTGTTATTTTTTATATATTAATGGAAAAAAAGCACACGTTATTATTGGTTCACAAACTTTGCTTCCTGCGTATTTCGGTGCTTAATGAATATTAGTAAATATTGCTTATTCATATGTTTCATTTCAGAGCAGTGGTTAATTGTATTTACTTCGAATGATCTCCAGAGAGGCTCCAAATCTTCCTGTCCCTTTCATCATTCGTAATCAGGGACTGTTGATATTGACTTTATATAATCAAAATTCGATTTATATTATCACTGTCATCCAAGCTAGTTTTCTGTTACCAATAAAAGTTTCGCATATGCTTCACACATGAAAAAAAGCTTAAACAAGTTCATGTGGGGAGATAGTAACTCGCTTGCAGTGGTAAACAACACGCCCTCCCTGACAGCCACTATACTGCAGAGGCAATAAAAACAAGTACTTTTATTATGCAAGTGAATAAGGTATGAGGAGTGTGTGTAATATATTTCTCAACAAATAGTGCAATTAGAGACAACTGGGATAAAAATACACTAATTAATGAATCACATGCCCCTCATACAGAAACTATGCTGTATAGACTGAAACAAAACCATATGTTGCATGGGCAAACACAGTATCTAACTAAAAACTATTGTTATTAATTAGATGTGTGTGAGTTCGATTTCCCAAGGCAGCAATAAAATTCAACCGAACGTGTTAAAATTCGTAAAAGTGTTAAAACTAAGTAATATATATATATAATGAATGTTATGGCAGTTTCACATATGGAATTCGGGTGAAGAGAGTTAGCATTTCAACTCAATTGTCAGCTATGCTTTTATCTTTCGGTTGCGCGATCTTTTGTTAATACCGCACCAATCATATGCACGTTTTAAAACCACGCTACCGGCCAAGACGTCTATAGACGTTCACGTTATCATGGATGCGAAGTGCTTATTAAAATTGTAATACCATTGTTATAACAATGAAATATATGATGGATACGAAGCGTATGCGGATGCGTATTTGATCCATAACGGCCGGTAAGGTGGTTAATACCCTGCCTTTGCTATCTGTTTCGCGTTAGGCTTAATTATCTTAAAGGGAGAAAAGTCACAAAAGAGAAAAATGTTCCTGGTCCTGGGATTCCCTTATTCAGGTAATATTCACTAATTTTATGTTAGCAGTCTGTGGTGTGCCAGTATCGGTAAGTGGTGATATTATTTGATCTATTCTACGTTAAAAAATTTAACCCTGAGATGGATAAGTGGCTGATAAAAAATAAAAAAAATTCCCGCGAACAATCAGAAGAAGCAGAAACAGACTCAAAAAAAAAGCACAGTATTTCATATTTTACCAGAACAGCCCGCATCGTCTTCAGAACCAAACGGTTAGAGGCAAAAAATGTAATATATGCATTTGATTTTTGCAATATTCGCTGTGTATGTTTTGTATTGAACATAAATACAATAAATATTATAATAATATATCTATATTACGATTTTTTTTCGAGGGGGGGCCGTGAAATATTTTAATTTTTGCAAAGGGGTCCTGACATCCAGAAGTTTGGGAAGCACTGGTTTACTGGATATGTACAGCCCAGCAGGAATGAGTTCACTCCTTTCAAAAACAAAGCACGTAAAATTGAAAATGCCTACGGCAACACGGAGCAGTCGCAGGTGGCCTTCAAGGTCAGAGCAGAAAGGAGCGAGTGAAATCAAACAGGAGTTCCGCAGGCCGACCGAATGGGATTAAGAACATAAGAGAGGATAGCGGCGAAAGTTCCAGAATCCACTGTCGGATTAGTAACATGAAAGGAGATAGCGGCGAAAGTTCGAGAAACCAGCTATAACGTGATATTGTAAGGGGGATCCAAAACTGAACCCAAGGCATGGAATATGAGGTAGATATAAGTGAGGAATTGGGGATAGATCGGAATCGACACCCAGAGAGATAGTCACCTAGTGAGTGAACCAGGAGTTGCTGCCCAGATACGTAGAGAATCCGATGGAAGAAATCCGTGCCTTTAAACTCGATCTGCCATAAAGCCATTCGAGTCCAAAGGCACGGATGTCCCGAGGCGAACACGGAGGGAGACGAAAATGTCCAGATGCTATTCCACTCCTACAGAGTCTGTGAAAAGCCGACGATCGTAATCTCGCCCGAGTTTCCACACCGGAAAGTTGTCCCTCGCACCCCGCTTGCTGACCCGACGAAGCCGCTGGTACTCCGTGAACTTCGAGGTTAAGGATCCTAAAGCCCGGAGCGAAAAATAGGAACATCAGACGTCGTGACTGATAGAAATAGCCGATGCATCAATATAAGAATATTTCACGTGAGTGTGATGTCATTCGTTATAAGTTACGTGTGCTGTAAGGAAGATTATAACTGACTGTTGGATAGCCAGAGAATAACTAATGTGCTCTTTATCATAGAAATGAATAGTTATGTGTAGAGCGGAGTATATAGCTAATTCCTGAACAGTTACAGGGGTTTATAATATCTTGTTTATAATAAACATAGGGGTTTATAATATATTAATATCTTGTTATTGTTATGATACCAGAGGATTTGAGATTAACGGAATAATCTGAAGGATGTTTGTTATTAGAGGTATTTAGATAAACTGCATGATTTTGATTGATTTGAGATTTAACAGAGGATAGTTCCCCTGTACCTTTTGTATTGTATATTTCTTACTTAGCATTCATTAAATAAGTCCTTTGAATTTTTACAAAAATTTGTTGGCTGATCTTATTTCATTGCAATGCATTAATCTGAAATAAACCGAGCCTGTAAGCGGGAAATCACTAGAATCATACTAGAGGGAGATGCCACGACTGTTGAGATTTTAAAATTTGATAAAATCATAGTCTGCCGGAAGTTTTTATAATTTCTTGTACCAATCTTGGGACCTGGAGGCACAGTCAGATATTAATATAAATATCCCAGGTTTTCTGGTATAAGAAGTACTGAATCACTGAAGGTAGTATATACGTAAAGTGGCCACGAGTGAATTGTAACCAAAGAGTATAAAAAGGAAACGATAAACAAAATAGGGCAACATAAAATATTACAGTTAAACATGTTTAATGCATAAATGAAGAAGGAAAATAGAAATGTTATATTTTTTCTTGACAATGCTTACCTGCCACCGAAAGGTAACACTTTCAAATGTGAAAATTGCCTGGTTCCCAGAAAATGAAACAATGTGTAAATAACACCCATATCCATGGGTGTTATTTACACATTCAAATCGCACTACAAACGATTTCGAATGTAGAAGAAGCCGATAGCTCTTACGCATTAGCAAGATCTGTATGGGATCTGAATGCTGTGAATTGGATCGGGTTGACAGTGAAGACAATTAAAGTAGAAACAGTAAAAAAGTGTTTTGCTAAAGCTGGGTTTGGGGAAAAGTGATGTGGCAGATAATTTGGAGGAGGCGAGTGAAAACATTGCTGCAATATCCAATCTCTGTATATGTATATATATATATATATATATATATATATATACAGGGGCGGCTCGTGCATAGGCATTGCGGAACTGCAGCACCCCCAATTTTTCTCGATATATAAATATTTATCAATTTATTTATATTTGCTTGTAATATTTAATTTTATCATCAACAATCCTGTACAATTCTCTTATTTTGTATAAAATATAATAAAAATCCATCTTGTAGCACTTAGGAGGGCGCTAGCAACACTGTGTTTACCACAATGTCATATTGCTATACGCGCAAACATATGCACGTCATAGTGAGATGCGTGCTATTAGCGTAATGCGGCACTGTCCGTCGCGCAGTTCCACTGTTGTTTATATGCAGTTTGTGTCAGTAGTAGAGCGTTCGTAGTGGTTATCGTGTTTACTCCGTCTCTTTAAATATTTGGACATTACAATTAAAGACATAACATTTTTAATAGTTTCTATTTTAGAACATTATTGGGATTATGATAATAGATTTTATTTTTAAGTAATTTTGAATTATACCAAACTGTATAATTTTCATGTTTAATTTTTTTTAAACCATAATTTTGATATTTTATCCAAACACGTATACACTGTACTTACAGTGTGTATGTATATTTCGAGAGTTGCAGCACCTCCACTATATATATATATATTCATTCAGCCCTGGGTTCAAATTCTACGTCAGACCTTTTCTCCAAATAGCCTTCGGAAAGAATCAAATGTAAGGGAAGTTTCGGCACTAGATCGTATACAAAATCCTGCTGTTGAAAAGAAGGAGCCTGGGGAGGAATTAATGCTAGTGTAGGAGTTGCCAAAATTAGATGACCGAGAGAAAGAGGGAGACTGGCTGTTGAACGTGGAAGAAGAAAGGGTATCAGTAACTGAGAAGTTGAATGTGATTGATCGTAGCAGAAGTAGAATAGTAGGACAGATAAAGAAAGAGAGAGAGGGGGGGGAGTG
Source organism: Typopeltis vanoorti (assembly GCF_054136105.1). Lineage (NCBI taxonomy): Eukaryota > Metazoa > Arthropoda > Arachnida > Uropygi > Thelyphonidae > Typopeltis > Typopeltis vanoorti. The sequence goes on from NC_143566.1 coordinate 88,666,245, forward strand.
AGAATAGTGTTATTTCAGGATTCATTTGTCTAGGATGTGCGAAATGTGACAACTGTAGAGTGACTGCTGCTGTGGAGAGAGCAGATGAACTGATTGTGCTAGTTGGGACGAAGATTTGAGCGGAAGTGTAGCCGAGGCAGCACAGAACTTGAGTGTTATTGGTGACTGTGAAGCGCAAAAGTGTAAAGGGTGGAGGTTATTAGTATATTGCCCAGATATCATAGTAGGGAGCTGAGAATTAGGGCTATGATTATGAATAGTATAATATCATGGAAGTGTAGGAAGAAGGGACCTTGTATATCTTGGTCTATGGGACAAATTTGAGATTAAGAGCTGTTTGCTGAGGATAGCTTGCATCACCAAGAGTGGCAGTGAGAGGCTGGTGGATTGCTGTTGAGTGCAGGAGCGAAAAGGAGTTTGTGTTCGGGTAAAGAAACAAGAACTAGAGTAAGTTTCCCAGTATGGTGGAATGGATAGGCTACGGGAATAGTTTCGAAGAACGTAGTTGGGTCAAGGTACGGTCTTGAGAGAGGGTCAGGAATTGTGAAAGAGGAAGAAGATTAATGAATGCTTGAGGATGTGTGCCTATTAATATAATTAACGATTAGGTTTGAATTCTCATCAGGGGATGGTGATCGTGCATGTTTTCTAATACTAGAAGCATCAAAAATAAACGCAAGGAAGTATTAGCGTTATTAAATGCAAATGAACAGAAATTAGCATTGGTGAGACCTGGTTGACAGAAGAGGCCTTAGATAGCCTTACGGTGATCGCGATGGGTACGGTGTTCTGGGAAGCCAGAATAACAGGGCCATATTGTTAATGATTATAGATGAACTGCAACCGACAAGAGTAGAGATTGGAAATGTCAACGAGTAGTTCAACGAAAGACTTTTTAAGCTGTTTGATGCAAAGTAAAAATTTGCGAGACGAAATATACAGATGGGTGGTGCTATACACCACGATCAACTGAAGAGGACTCGGAACTGCACAAGCAAATTAATCCTTCTTGTCCCTTGTAGGTACGTAAAGGGCTATAATTGTGTGATTTCATCTAGGGAGGTATAGATTAGACGGAGGAGAAAGCATGCAAAAGAGAATTCCTAGAATTATTGAGATTATGGAAAGAACTTGTGGTGCAAATATTAGATCTGCCTTCAGTTGGTGAACGTGATGATGCAGTGATTAATAAGAAAGGGAATGTGTGGAACTATAAAACACGGTTTGGATACTCTTTATATGAAACGCAAACCATGGCGCAACTACAAACTGCGTCATGGTATGAAAAACTTAATGGTAGGGGATTAAAGAAAACTAGATTAATTGCGTTACCAGTATCAAGATAATACTCGCCGGGGGGGGGGGAGGAATGGATGACCAAAACTTTAAAGCATGAAGAAGATAAAAATATATACATATATATTATTGAACCTTTATCGTGTGTGAGACATCTTACAGTATAGTTATAGGGAGAATTTTTCTACTCATTTTTCGGAAAATTATTGCAATCGGTTGAACGATGCATTTTGTACTGATGTTTGTAGTATTTGACTTTCTTGTTTTCCATTTATAATTATAACAACCACGTTACTCTTCCGACATTATCACAGGTCTGTAAACAGTTGTTTCAAATCTACTGAACGATGCGACCTCTGCAGGTTTCTGAGGAGAAGGTGGTGTGGGGGGGGGAAAACTTTTCAAGCATTCGTTGCTATTTTCGAAATGGTGTGTTTATCTTCCTTTCTTCATTGTATAATGATTCAGATCCAGAAATGATAATTGGTCTCTTTGAAATGCTGATACATAAACTACAAAAATAAATCCAGAAATATTAAGACGTTCATAAAAATAATTCTTTTGTTTTCCGCATTTAACACTAAATTGCGATGACGCACGTGATCTGATTGGTAATCGAATGTATCAGCAATAAGCAATCTTTGATTTTCGGAAATATTTAAGAAAATATAAATCCGACATTCACTTAAAATTGGAGGAAACAACGAGAACTGGCTTTCTTGGATTGTTTAATTTCCTGATGTGAAATATTTACAGAACATAGATCGTTTGCGTGTAAATAAACGGAGGTGACCTTCATGCTGTCCGACTGTTTTTACGATTAAAAGACTGGTGTGTGTGTGTGTGTGTGTGTGTGTGTGTGTGTAAAAGAAAACTACCATTTGTGATATATATATATATATATATATATATATATATATATATATATATATATATATATATATATATAATTTTTTTTCTCCTTTTTTCCTGTTTCGGCATCCAATTTCCGGTTATTCCTTATTAGCTTCCGATGCACGCTTTCAAAGTACTCGCTAAGCTTTCGTTCTTTTACTTACGCCGTTAACCTGGTCATTCTCATTTGTAAAAATCAAAGGGTGTACTGGGGTAGGGTTTAAAAATCATATTGAATGTCTGGGGATCAGAGAACGTCAAGTATCTCTTGAATGAAAAAGCATCGTAAAGATTGAGATACACCCGGGGGCCTGCTCATCGAAACATAAAAGTGGCGCTTGATTTTTGGATCAAGCAGATCTTTTGTTTAAAATCTTTTGTTCAGTATCATCGTCGACTTTATCAACTTGTTCTTTTCCATTTATTGATTAATTTCTGCTCTATTTACGTTTCGACACACTTCATACCGAACCATTCAGTGATGATGAAGCTCGCTAACTTCTTGCAGTTAACTCCTACAGCGATTTGCACGAATATGTTGAATAATTTTTTTTTTTTTTTGGTTTACACTTTCGCACCTTGCTTTGATTTCAGATAGTTTAGCTTTGTTTACATGCCTATTTATACGCAATTAACCTGTTCATGGCTAATTATGGAAACACTGGCACGTATTCACCCGAATGGGAAAAAAAAAAAAAAAAACTGCTGCTTGTTTTGTTTGCTTTCTTGTTCTCTTTTCAGTCAAGAGTGATTAAGAAAAGAAAAGTAAAAGTACAACAGAGTATCAGAATTACAACATTTTGCGCATATTTGAAGTACATTCGAACTCATCGTTAGTTATGTAAGAGGTGTCCTTTACACCAAACAGCAGCCTTTGCACTTCTGAAACACAGCGAGCTATTGTGGCCGAGCTAAACTTGTAAGAACTGGCATTTCCGTGTGGGAAACAAAACAAAAGCCTTTGTTAAAAATTGGACTTATGCTTACGTTGGGAGTTATTCAAACCAAAGTGGTTTCTTTTCCTCCACAGCTTCTGATCCCGGTAAGAAAAATTGGCTTAAGAAAATGCTTTCATACACAATTTGGCTACTGCTCCAACTGAATCTTCACTTTATCATAATTACGAGTTTTCCCCAATCTGTGAATCACGACCTCGCTGGATGGATTCGTGGAGAAATATGAAGTGGATCTCAAGGGCGGAGATAAATGATAATGCAGCTTTCATTTAAAACAAACAAATATTTCGAACAAGAACCTTACGCCACTTAATGGCAAAATACGAAAAAAAAAATCATAAAGTTAGCCAAGGAATCACATAATTTCTCTACATAGAAACAACAATTTCTTTAGAGTTCCTAGATGAGTCACCTTGAAGGAAAAAATCATCGGAAATAATCTTAAGGATTAAGCAAGGAGAAAACGGACAATGCAGAAAACTTGCCTCGTGCTCATTTTTGATCTTATATTAAGAAGGCCATTTGGGTGCAATTCCTGCCCACCCGTGTTTCTACCTCTCCTGCATCCAGATATTACTATCATATCATCCAAAGGTGACGCTAATCTTTGACATTTTTTCCCTCTAACTCCTGCGTTGCTGATCAATTCAAAGTATTCCACACCTTATAGAAGTCTTTTGGTTCTGGTAGTATCCATCTCCAATTCTTCCAAAGTCTTGTGCTCTAGAATTAACATCCGTCCCATGTCGTCTACAGAAATTTCTTTCTCAAAGTCTAAATCAAATATTTCATTTTTGCGGAACTGCAATGAAAGTTCTCATAAAAAGGAAATTATGACAATAAAGGATGCTAAATATTTTAATCAAGAAAACCGATACATTATAATACAAATAATAAATTTTCGATGTTTCGTTAAAGTTGCATGACCGAGGATCCTAAATGCTCTTTCACTTAAAGATCAATTCACAATTCACTTTGAATTTGTACCCAAAAATTATCAAGTGATAAATTATTTACATTTTTTTAATGTTGTCTGAGGAAAGATCTGCCAATGTCTTCTTCGTTTAATAGACAGAACATTTGTTGTACCACTGAAGTTGAATGCAAAACGCACAAAAATCTTCTTTTCAGTCCAGTCAAAGGAAAACAGTTGTGAAATCCAAGAATCAACATATTCAAGTGATTGATCGTGATTAGTTTTAGTTGGTTAGAATTGTAATCTTCATTCTTTTCTGCTTCATTCATTCGATCCATTAAAGCAGAGCTTCCCAAACTGTGGGCCGCTTCCCCCTTGGTGGCCGTAAGTTTTGTTGAGGGGGCCCGTGAAATAATGAAAACAAATTTAAAATGTGTTAAGATTAAGAAGATTTTTTTTAATCTTAAAAGAAACGTGTTTAATTTTTATTATTTATTATTTCTTTTTTGTTCTTTTTTTATATTTTAATTAATGAATTAATGATTAATGAATATTAGTAAATATATGCTTATTCATATAAGTTTAATTTCAAAGGTATTGATAAGAAACACAAAAAAGATTACAAACGCAAAATCATGAATATAAATTGTATTGAATATAAATACAATAAATATTATAATAATATATGTCTATATTACGATATTTTTTCGATGGGGGCCGTGAAATATTTTAATTTTTCCAAACGGGGTCTTGGCATCCATAAGTTTGGGAAGTACAGTACTGCATAAAAGCTTTGAACATATCAAAGTAGTTACATTTGAGTTATCGTCTTCTGTGTTCCCTGAAGACATAAATTAAACTCATTCAAAAGTTGGAATATATGCACAGAATAACGTTCTTTCAGTTCTAACTACGTTTTTGATGAATTGCCCAAAGGTGCAGTTTTCGTTTCCCAACAACGGTACTTTGACTGTTTTGACAACTGTTGATAAACCCAGTAATAAACTTAACATTTCTCTCCGTGTGATGCGATGCACGCTTTCCATATTTGGCTCCATACTAATATCCATTTCGGCGACTAATCCTGTATGCTTAGTTGCCGAAATCAGCACCTCAGAAATAACTCAAGAATGTCGAAAAAACTTCCTCGCCCATTGCATGATTCAGTTCCAAGTAGTTCGAAAATTCTTTTTTAATTGCGTTGTTCTCATCATCTCCGTATTTACTGTAGCTAAGTAACAAGGCCTCATCCACAATGTCTGTCGACTAATCTAACTAGTCGACAGACATTGTGGATGTCTGTCGATTACTTAGACCACAGACATACATCATTGACATTGTTCCACATAAACCTATTCCAGGCTTCCTTCCCTTCTCACCCATGTCACGAAAAGTCACATTTCCCAGACCATTAAATTGTTACGTCACTTTAGGATGGCGCTGTGTGGGGGCCACCTCAATAAATGTATATAAAAAAAGAAGAGATAATCTAACTTTATATAAGAATATGTTCGAGCCATTTTTAACACGTGGAGCTGAGTGAGAATTGCATAAGAAAAGTGCGATCGAGTTACTGTTTTCGCGTCAACCAATAAATCTGGAACACGAGGAATGCGATAGAAGTTTGGGTCTTTCGAAATATTAAAAACAGAAGTTGTAAACTAGAACTTTTCAACAAGCAGGTCAGTCAAGTTTTCATCAAGTTCGTGGGAAGCAGTTTACTGGATTAACAACTGAAGTGTATCTTGTGGATGGGTGGGTGTTGATGCAATTTTTTGTTTATTATTTACAGCTGCTCTTCTTTGGTTTCAATGATGTCATGAAAGTGAATTTTAGCACTTTATTTTTGTTGGTTATTTTCTTCCATAAGATATTGAAAACTGTCTTTTCATTATGAAACTAAGGAGCAGATCACGTACCCGGTTCATTGAAAAAAATTAATGGGAAAGAAGGGATGTTTTACATTCTGTAAAACGTTCAAGAAATTTATTGGAGTGGTTGTTCAAGAAGATGAAGAAGAAGAAGAAACAAAGGCGAGCTTTGTGAGCGCAATTCTCGAGTCAAAGTCACTGTTTGATATAATCGGAGTCCCTTGCACTCCGATTAATTAATTAAATTAAACGAGACTTCAATTCTTTGTGCTCTTTAACTAATGGCTGCTGATTTTGCAGCGTTTTGTTTTGGTTGGCACACTCGTCGCACAGCGCTGGAATGAGTCCCACTAAATGACATTCAAGAGAGCTTAATTTAATTTTCAACGCATTCTTTCTTCGTAGGTCTCGCTGCAACCGAAACCTCAGACGAATCGGAACTGTGTTGTTTGTTGCTTTTGAAACTAGCTTGGCAGTCGCTCTTTCCTTTCTTTTTATTTATTTATTTATTATTATTATTCCAAGTTCCAGTTCTGTTAGAAAAATGTTTTCTAAATGCGATTGAAAAATGCGTTTCATATCCTTTCTGCCTTCTCTTTTAACTCAGCTCGTTAAAAGAGAAGGCAGACTTTTGAAACCAGTTGGAGAGTGAGATCGAGAAATTTGCATGACTAAATATTTAGCAGGAGATACACTTTAAAAGTTCTCATGGCCAGCAGTCGATTTAAGAACATAGCTACTATGGTAGGTAATATACAGCGCAGGTTTTTTCTCTATGCTTTACTTATTAAAGTTAACCTTCAATATTTCATCTCGTCTCTTTTTATTATTATTATTTTTTTATGCTTATCGGACCAAAACTCTGTTACAGCCAACTAGCGTGGCTTCGTATAAAGCAAACGACTTTGTTTAATAAGGAAATTTTTCTCGCCAAGTTTCCTTATGTCTAAATGTACATTACTTAAATTAAGGGGATATTAAATCCCACATAGTTTTAAAACCGAATAAGAAACTCAAAGATTACCTCCATAATGTAATAACAGCATACATTTCCTAGGAAACGTGTTTTTACATTATGGAAAATACCTAAGAATAGCGATCTGAACTTCCCCACCTTTGCAACGAGTTGCCCCGGTATTGTACTACGTACTAGGATCACTTGCATTGGCTAACGCTAGTGTCGCCGATACTTTATAGTTTACTATATTCGGCAAGAAACTCTCTGATTCCAATCTTTGAGTTTCTTATTCGGTTTTAAAACTATGTGGGATTTAATATCTCCTTAATTTAAGTAATGTTTTCATTGCCGAAATGAAGCTTATTAGCTCTTTATACTTAAGTAACTAAATGTACATGTTGTTTACATTCATGCTTGTTTACCAAAGAGCGTGGTTCGTCGCTGTCGTCTGAGCTGCAAGCCGCTTACTTTAATTATAAATATTTCAATTTGTATTTAAACTTTGACATTAAACAAACCTATAAATTAACTATTTACATAAATCTTTAATATAAATTTTCATTTTGTTGTTTCAGTAAAAGAATACTAAATGGATAATAAAAGAATAAAAAAAATAATATAAAATATAATATTATAATTTTATAATATAATAAAAAATAATATATATTTTTTTTATTGTTATTATTTTTTTTTTCTCAAAGAGGGCACTGATTGAATTTCTCATCATAAAGCTTGCAGTTTTGGCGGAGAATGAGTTTTGAGTGTTTTGAATATTCTTTAGGAATTTCTATGTAGCAGGCTTCTTGAGAAAAAAGAAGCTTACAGCAGAAATATTACACTAAGAAATCTCCTGCCAGTTACTTTACTTAAATTTAAGAAATTTATACTTAAATTGGAAGCGTCATGTAATGATAGTAATGCTTATTAGCTATTAATTACTGTTAAGCAGAGACAATGCCATTGAAAAATGCCTTTTCTGGAAGGAAATAGTGTCTGTGTTGGCTTACTTCCATTTGTTGTTTGAACCTATGGAAATGTCACGTTCTGAGGTGACATTTTTTTTTTTTTTTAGTAAAATGCTCCTTGGCATTTCAGACAAAGACACTTAAGGATGGCATCTCACATCTCTTATAGATCATTAGCAATGGGAAATGAATTTACCCGGATCACATTGTACTATTGAAATTTGTGAGCCTCAACCTGTGGTAAACAAACCCACTGACATTTGCAGATTGGAGAGCTTTTTCTTGCGTTCAAAGACGACGAGGAGCCGACCAATAGAACTGGGCACATTACCGACGTACTATTTTAGACTCGCGCATTCAAGTGGGATATACATTTTCAGTTAACACTTGAGTTTTTTTTTTTTTTTTTAACTACAATGGATTTTCTCTCTCACTTATGCATATATCCATTTTTTACAACATTCCAAGAGCGAGCTTGATAGCTTTCTTTGTAACTTCTTCGAAAGTTCAAAAATTGCTTTCTATGAGAACAATTAAATATTATATGTTAAGATGGAACATCCAAATTTAGTTTTTTGTTGAGATTATTGTGAGTGCGGTGATTCTCTTTGTTTCATGTCGTCAACATCTGACAAAATTCTAGGACTTCGCACTTTGAAATGCTAAGCACATGAACTAGAAACAAACACCTGAATGTCACGTAGATCTTACAGCAGTCAAATTTCCATCACAAAACCGATGCCACTCCGTGATTGATGTTTCTGCTTACTTTTTTACTGATCACGGTGTTTGCTAGCAATTTGAATGAATCTCATCTGGAAAATCTAGCGTCTTATGTGGGACTTGGTAGCTGTTAAAGGAAATTCAAAATTTAATTTGCGTCTCTCAGCACCAAAGAGCCAACAATAATATTAACCCATAATTCTAGAGAGAGAGATTTTGTATTGGTTAGTACAACTTAGCCAAAAATTATAGGAATTAGTGAGACTTGGTTAACTAAGAATGATATAGTTGAAGATAAGAATGAAATAGGGATAGAATATAAGGGATGCAGCATTTTCAGGCAGGACAGAGAGGAGAAAATAGGGGAGGGGTCTTCCGTGATGCGTCTTCTGACTTCATGGAGACACTGTTATAATAATAATAATAATAATAATAATAATAATAATAATAATAATAATAATAATAATAATAATATAATACTTCAATTTTGTTAAAGTAGGTTTCACCGCTTTTACATGTAACAAAAATTATAGAGAATTTATTCAAAAACTAATATATTTCATCCAACATTACGTGGACATCATCAGGGAGCCAGACCAGTAACCATATTCAAAACATGAATCAAAATAATTCATTCTACAGTTATTAACTCTTATATGGGTTGCAGCTGAAGTATATGATATTACACTATTAGAGTACAAAGGAACAATTGTAATAATAATTATTATTATTTAAACAACTTATGAACAATAAATAGTAATCACTTCCCAAAACTTGGATACAGTTTGATCGGTTCAGTTTCGGACGATTTCTTAGCGTTTTACATGTTTCAAGGAAAAGAAAATCGAATTTGAACTAACTTGCTCGAGTGAAGAATTTTGAGGGTTCCAAAGTATTCTGTGCTTAGTGTCAAATAGCGTGAGAAGCAAGGCCAGACATATTGCACATATTGCACAGGCACCAGGACAGTAAAGGCGCCAAAGATGTCAAGCGAGGAGGAAATGCTTAAAAAAATATATTATTCATTAATTATATCAAAATAAATTAAATTTTTTTTAAATTTTAATTATATTTTATAGATTTGTCTTAAACAAATAATTTATAATGACTTATTTGTTATTATTCCTTAAGATCTTATTTTATTCTGATCCTAGATCTGCTGCAGTTTTTAACTTTATTCTGTATTCTGCTGTTATCAGCAGAATATCGGCAACATCTTGCAATGTACCTGAATCGTCATGAGAAAAATTTAAATCATTGGAACAATTACAAAAAATGGACAGAATTAATTACATCCTTAAAAAAATATAAAACTTGTATTGATAATTCACAACAAACAGTTTTAGATAATGAAAAGAAACGTTGGTATGAAGTTATAAAAAGAATAATTTTTGTAGTACAGTTTTTAGGCAAACAAAATCTGGCTCTTCGTGGTAAAAGTAATAAACTTTACGATCGCAACAATGCCAATTTTTTAAAATGCATTGAGATGTTAGAAAAGTTTGATTCGTTTTATATCGGAACACACGAGACGTGTAGCTAATGATCCTGACTTTAAAAATATGCCCTATTTAGAAGATAAAATTCAAAATGAAATACTCACTTTATTGGCAACAAATATTAAAAAAAAATTTTATAAAGTTTTTTTTTTTATTGGGGGAGGGGGTATAGGGGCGCCGACTAAGTTTTGCAGACAGACGGTGAACACTACTGGCGCGCTCCTGAATATAGTCTTGATGTTCTTCGATTCTAATCAAGGCAGAACGGCCAGTCTGTCCAAAATAACAAAGATGTCATGGACAGGGTACTTGATAGACAAGGCAAGGAAAGAGGTGATAATGTATCCTTTGTTGATGGTAGAAAGGAAGACAATTTCCGAGTGGCTTGATGGAAACATATAGATTGAATTTAAGAAAAATCCTTGCTGTTTGTTCTGAGGTTCATTTAAAGTAGGCAGGTAGTTTTGTTGTATCCATTACATATCAGATTACTTTTAATTTTATTCACTTCCTCTAACAAAAGGGGATCAGAGGAGCAGATTGTTTTTTGTGATAAATGATGGTGGGAGGATGGGTGAATATATCTGCCAGTAAAGACTAACTTCCGATAAACTGAAAAATCAACGACCTGTGGGATTATGAATTATTAAGGTATCCAAAAAGAGTAGTTGGTTATTGGATTTATATTTAATAGTGAACTTAATGCAGGAGTAAAGGCGTTTATTTTCTCTAGGAACTGAAGTAATTCTGAATTAATGTGGGACCAGAATGCAAATATATCATCAATAAAAATGTAATGATATAAAAGGCTGAGGGAATAGAATAACAAAGAGTTTCTAGATGCTGCATGAAATAATCAGCTAAGGCTAGTGAGATAGTACTGCTCATTGCTGTTCCTTTTATTTGTTTGAAGAACTTATTATGTCATGTAAAGCCTGCGTTGATGGTCAATTGAAGTAGGTTGACAATGTGTCAACATGTGTCAGACACTTTAACATATGCACATGTGCATGTAGGGCTAAAACGGCCTCGCCTACTACCTATACGGGAATAAAAAGGCATTAGCTGATTTTTTTTTTTTTTTTAAGAATTTATTTAGCTCAACTCTCCATGCAGGTTGAGATTCCTTATCACCTTTAAGTCTGCTTTGAGGGCTCCGGTTATGGTAATTTGAAATTCATTCACGGGGCTGCTTATTTGGTCTCTGTTGGACGTCTGATTTCTACGTATGATTAAAACTATAGCAGATACCTCTCCTTCCTTCATCCCTACAGTGTGTGCTTAATAATATAATCGGAAATGAATGTTTTCTCAATGCACATAAAGAACGTCATTAATATTTTCATTTTATGCGTTAAGAAAATTTTAAGCAAGCGTATTCATTCCTTCTCTTTTTAAGGGAAGCCATACTGATTTGTATCGAACGAGTTGAATAAAGAAATTCGAAAATAATCAAATCCTTAAGGTGTTTTCGTTCCTGAAGGAGAAACGGTAGCAAACATACTTTTTCTTTTTTTTTTTTAGCCGTAACTTTTTTGAAATTGGTAGGCATCTAACCTCCACCTCTTTCCATCTTAGAGGATGAGCAAATTTGCACTTTGCATTAGATGAGAAGCGATGTTTCTAATCCTAACTAATCCTAAATTGTGTGAACATTAAACTCTTCAAGAAAAACACCCTTACGATTTAGAAAAGCTGTATTTGGAGAAAGTCAGCATATAACAAAGGATTAAAAAAAAAAAAAAAAAAAAAAAAACTCGATCATTAGAGAGAGAGAAATTGAGACATCAATGGAATCTGATAGAATAGAACTGAGAATTTTATCGTGTGGTATACAGAGCAAACATATGCGCAAAAATGTTTTTGGAATACTTTTAATTTCCAAAAGTTGTTAAAAATTGGAGCTGTCCACTTCTTTCTTTAATAAAGTCTTCAGTTTCAAGTGGAATGAATAATAAATGTTTCCGTATCAATAAGAATTATATATATTTTAATAAATGTGACTCATTTAATATTACTGGTATTTAAAGTTTGTAAACCTTTCTTCTGAAAATATTGACGATTCTTCAAAAGTAATTACCCCTAACATTGTTTTTGAACTTAAAGTCAAATTCATTACTGGAATCTTTTTGTATGTACGTGTTCCGAGGTTGGAAAGTTTTAATTTTCTAATCTTGTTTTCAATGAAGTAATGATTCCATCATCTTTTCGCTAGTTATAATTCAGTCATCAAATTCGCAATTTTTTTAAAAAAAAATTAAAAAACCGACCTTTCTATTCTGCTTTTCCTATTAAAATTTCTTTAGAAACGTGACAGACCTGTAAAACCTTTAAAAAATAGTTCAGTCATCAAATTAATTTCAGTCATCAAAATCTGTAAAACCGATTTTTTAAAGGTTTTACAGGAAAATGGAAACCGGAAGGTTAAAGGTTTTAAAGGAAAATAAAAACATGTTCATCCACAACTGAAAATACTGCTGATGGCTACACGAAGAATACAGGTAAGCATTCTAAATTAATGTAATAAATTAAGCTGATTTCTCTAACCTTTTATGCAATGTAGTGTTTTCCTTCCCTCTTTCAAGCATTAATAGAGAGAAGCCACATATTGTTTAATTTAAATTATTAAATTGTGGAAAGTTTCAATAGTAAGTATTTCTAATATTCTGACCAAGCAGTGTGCATGTGTGTTCAAACAATGTTTTTAATAAGAATTATGCAGAATCAATAAATGTGTAAATCACTTTAATTACAGAAAAATCCAGCAATATTACAGGACCATGAACACATCATGCCATTTAGTTTGCACAGTACAAAGATAGAAAAAAATTATGCTTCAAGAAATGTACAATATATAATTATTATGACTTCTCATCTCTAAACAATGTTTTTAATTATTTTGCATCTTGTTAAAGATGCAACATAATTTTATTTTTATTTTTTGAGAATTTACAATGCTTAGAGGTAATAACTAATAATCATTAGTATTTTGTTTTTGCTTTTTTATGTTCATATAAAAGTGTGTATTAATAGTTTGTAATTTAAATTATAGTTGAGGGAAGTGAAAAGATGTGCATTAAAAATACACAAGAAAGCTTTCAAGTGGGAGAAAAACACATGACTCTGACATGGTCTAGCTAGAATTTTATTCACTTTAAAAGAGAAACATCACAGCGTAAGTCCTGAATTTGATTTTAAGTTCAAAACAATTATCTCCATACAAGATAATTCATTCAGTGTAAATATCTTAACCTAAAAGCTTTCAAAAAGAACGCTTACAAGTCACGTGGTTCTCTCCCCATTGGAGAGAAATACATGTGACCTAACTGTAGACAACGCAACAGATACGAAAACAGTCATCACGTGTATATGACGTCACACGTTGACCTCAGATGGAAAAATTATAACTTTCCATTAAAATTACCTTGGAGTGAAAAACATGAGTGTAACTATCGTGTGACCTAACTATAATCAGCCACAAAGCAGTACGCTCCCCATTGGGACTATTACGATCTTGAAACAAAAGTCGTAGTTCAAAATAGGGGGGGGGGTTGAATTTAATTACTTTTTGATAAGGGAGAAACCCTCCCGATTAAAATTACGCGATAAACGATACTGATCAGGAATAATAATAATAATAATAATAATAATAATACTGTCACGTGATAGGAATTATCATGGGACTAACTGTAACCAACCACAGATATGAACGTACATGTGGGGTTGAATTTAATTGAAAAGGGAGGAACCTCCTAATTAAAAGTACGTTGGGGTGATGTCATACCAGCACAGGCTCAAAGCGCGACCCTGTATGACCTAATTAAAGCATGGCCCCCCGGCAATTAAAAGTACGCCACAGAGCTAACTAACTAGTGACGAGTATCTGATCGAAAGATATCGACGATGTCCTGTGATTGCAGAAACCTCGGTTTGAAGTCCTTCTAGGAACGAAGAGACACGAAGAAATTATAGAACAGGCAAACCGGCGCGAAACCAGCAAATGACAGCCATTAATACACCGCCTTATAAGCAGGGCCGACTCTACCGACGGTGCAATACGTGCATTTGCACGGGCAACGACAAGTTTTTTGGGGCGGCAAAATTCGCCTAAACTATACGAAAAATGAATCATAAAAAAGTCATTTATTTCTTCTCTGTTGAAAACAGACTTCAGGATGTCGTTAGTTAAATTTTTACATAATAAAACTTCATTGTACTGTATATTTTTTAAAAATCATAATCATTTAAAATAATATAACCAATCATTTAAAATACAAATTACTGGTATCCATGATATTGATATACGATTATAGATTATAAATAATAATTTATGATTGACGAATATTAAAGTATATTTATAGTTTTTATTAAAAATGGGACAAAACTGACATTTTTTATTAAAACGACGGGACGGTTGAGAAATACGAAAAAAACGGTACTGTCCCGTTCAAAACGGGTACACGATAACTGAGCGAGGGGCGAGGGCGATGGACAACTGGGCGAAGGAATAAAAGATCAAATATGCAATTCTATTCTGTTGATCTATTACCAGATAAATTTAAATAATATTTTTTTTTGAGAAATGAGTTAAAAGAACGGTATAAACATAAAATTTGAAAAATCTCACTTATAATTAAGTTTATTTTTATTGTGTCGAATTACGAATTGTATAGAAGTTATATTGAAATTTCTCATACAAAAAAATGAGTCAGCTAGTTAATAAATATTTATATTATATATTTTCGTTTATATCATATCAAAATTTGTAGGATCGTTTAAGAAAGAGATGGTTAAAAAGAGTGGTCCGAAAATGATTTAAAAATGAAACGGTATAATTGCACAATATTAAAATAAAGAAAAAATACAGTTTTATTTTAATTCATTTATTAATATTATTTTGTAATTAACAAACATATTTACAAATGTTACATATATACAATAAAACAAAAAAGTATACGAAATACAAGACAATTTTTTTGATTTTATTAATTGAATAGTTATATGCAATACCCTGTAAATATTCAATTATATTTTCCCTATCGTAATTAATAACTTTTTTCAAAATTCTTTGGTCAGCTTCATCATAACGTCTACGTTTGTGCTCATGTTGAAAAGCTATTACTGCTCTTTCATAATCAACATCATATGTTTTTTGAATTTTTTGTAGTCCATTTATAAAAATCCATAAATTTGGATGACTTGCGCTGCTGTCAAAGCTCAATTGCAGTTTTCGATGACAAGCTTCCGCAAAATAATTTGTCCTATCGGTTCCAATTATTGTTCTTTGGTACACAGACCAAACGTTGAGGGGGAAAATTCTGTTATTCCTTAGACGACCTATGTATGTGTTCGTAAACCATTCTAAAATTGGTTCAAATTCATTGGATAAATGATTCTCAAGTTCAGAAATAGCGTAAATAATATCTTGTTCTGGAACGAAAGCAAGCGAAGTGATCATTTTTGAATATAAAGCGAATTGCACATCAGAATTATATCTGGTTAAAAGACTGCATGAAGCTAAATGCTTACGAAGATTTTGTACGAGATGTAAAAAGCAACCATTTATGTTAGCTTGCGTAAATACTATACGTAACGCTTGATGAATGGCATTTTCAAAATCAACATTTATATTTTCGGGATCTAGCAATGGCCACATTTCATGTATCATATAAAATAATTTTGTGTATGTTTCAAGAGTCTTATTAGGATCTCCATCTTAAAGGATGGAGGTCCTGTTTAATAAACACTATAAAACAGGACCTCCATCCTTTCTAGCCAAAATAACAAAAATTTGAACAAAAAGAGGGGGAGAAAGTAAAAATGTGCCATCCATAAATAATTCTTTCATGTTTTGGCTCCACACTGCATGGCTTTCACGACCAAAAATTAATATTCTAATGGGGTCGACCTGTTCTGATTCAGAATCATCCAATAAAAAACGTTCAAATTGTGATGGACTGAATTCATAATTTGAGTATTCTTCAGGAATAATTATTGTTTCCCTAGAATCAGGATTAATTGGGGCTTTTAAAATTTTTAATCTTCTTCTTTGAATATTTCAGCACAGACTGCTATGATTTGGAAGCATTTCTTCCACCGCAGAAGAAACATTTTGTAGAACTTGAGTTCCGATTTGTGATGGGTTGTTCATTGTCGTATCCGCTAATTTTTTGGCTGTTGTACTAACTTCTTGCGTTATTACTCTGGCCGCATTTCCAGAACTGCTACATGTGTGTTCCTGTTTTTCAGAAATTAGTGATCCATCACTGACACTTGTCCAGATTCTACCTTTGCATCCTTTGTTTTTATTTTCACATCGCCAAAATTGAAATGAACCTTTCTTATCAATCTTGTCTTTAACATAAAGATACCCATTCCAAGCATATTTTCCCTTCTCTTTGACTTAATATTCTTGAATTATCCATTTCTGAAGAATAGAAACAAGAAATATAAATATAAAAATAAAATTTAAAAAAGTTTTCACTATTGATATAATTATGAATATTTTCAGTACTATTTGAAAAATAGTACTGAAAAAATTCATATCAATAGTGAAATATTTCTATATAATTGTACTTAGCAATTTGTTTCATTTGAGAGATAATCAAGAGTTCGAAATTTATTTAAATTAATTTAGATGTCACGTATCCATAGTACTGAAAAAAATTATTAATTATATATTAATAGCGAAATATTTCTATACTTCTATATAATTGTACTTAGCAATGTGTTTCATTTGAAAGATAATCAAGAGTTTGAAATTTATTTAAATTAATTCAGATGTCACGTATACAGTTTAGTACGATTAAGATTATAAATTTTTAATACATACCTTTTATTTACTGAAACTTGTTCTTTGCACGTGGTAACTGTAACGTTGACACAAATATCAGAAACGATGTAATAAACAAACAGACAACTAGTCTTACTGTTTAATAGAAGTCAAAATATCTTGCGAATGCGTATTAAACTAAATAACCGCACACAAAACGCCCAAATGATAAATTGCCAAACAAGACACCTTACGCAGTGAAACTCAGAAATACTTCTTCAGACAATAAAAATAAATTTAATTATAAGCGAGATTTTTCAAATTTTATGTTTAGACCGTAATTCTATGAGAAATTTCAATATAACTTCAATACAATTCGTAATTCTACACAATAAAAATAAATTTAAATAAACTTAATTATAAGTAAGATTTTTCAATTTTTTTGTTTATACTGTTCTTTTAACTCATTTTTAACTGGTAATAGATCAACAGAATATGCATATTTCATCTTTTATTCCGTCGCCCAATTGGTCATCGCCTAGTTGACCGTGGCCCTTAAAAACGGTACGTATGGTCAGCCTACCGTGACATGACTTTGATCTGAGGTTAAATCTCACTCAATCAATGAGACCAAACGATCATTATGAGATAATTGGTTAAGAGTAAACTAATTAAAGAATTAGAATCAAAACACATAAATACAGTTGTGTAGTGATTGTTAATAATACTTTTTTTTGACACAGTTATTAGGATTTGATTTTTAAAATAATTTTAACATTCCAATATGTTTAATAAATGAAAAAAACTATCAGGAGCAGAATATCGCAAACGAAAAAAAATAATATTTTTTTGAGAAATGAGTTAAAAGAACGGTATAAACATAAAATTTGAAAAATCTCACTTATAATTAAGTTTATTTTTATTGTGTCGAATTACGAATTGTATAGAAGTTATATTGAAATTTCCCATACAAAAAAACGAGTCAGCTAGTTAATAAATATTTATATTATATAATTTCATTTATATCATATCAAAATTTGTAGGATCGTTTAAGAAAGAGATGGTTAAAAAGAGTGGTCCAAAAATGATTTAAAAATGAAAACGTATAATTGCACAGTATTAAAATAGAGAAAAAATATAGGTTTTTTTTTTAATTCATTTATTAATATTATTTTGTAAACATATTTACAAATGTTACATATATACACTAAAACAAAAAAGTATACGAAATTCAAGACAATTTTTTTGAATTTATTAATTCATATTATAGTTATATGCAATACCACGTAAATATTCTATTATATTTTCCCTATCGTAATTTAATAATTTTTTCAAAATTCTTTGGTCAGCTTCATCGTAACGTCTACGTTTGTGCTCATGTTGAAAACCTGCTACTGCTCTTTCATAATCAACATCATATGTTTTTTGAATTTTTTGTAGTCCATTTATAAAAATCCATAAATTTGGATGACTTGCGCTGCTGCCAAAGCTCAATTGCAGTTTTCGATGACAGGCTTCCGCAAAATTATTTGTCCAATCGGTTCCATTTATTGTTCTTTGGTACACAGACCAAATGTTTGAGGGAAAAATTCTCTTATTCCTTAGACGACCTATGTATGTGTTCGTAAACCATTCTAAAATTGGTTCAAACTGGATAAATGATTCTCAAGTTCAGAAATAGCGTAAATAATATCTTGTTCTGGAACGAAAGCAAGCGAAGTGATCATTTTTGAATATAAAGCGAATTGCGCATCAGAATTATATCTAGTTAAAAGACTGCATGAAGCTAAATGCTTACGAAGATTTGGTACGAGATGAAAAAAGCAACCGTTTATGTTAGCTTGTGTAAACACAATAAAATTCTTAATAATATCAATAGTGAAATATTTCTATACTTCTATATAATTGTACTTAGCAATTTGTTTCATTTGAGAGATAATCAAGAGTTTGAAATTTATTTAAATTAATTTATATGTCACGTATACAATTTAGTATACGATTAAGATTATAAATTGTGAATGCATACCTTTTATTTACTGAAACTTGTTCTTTGCACGTGGTAACTGCAACGTTGACACAAATATCGGAAACGATGTAATAAGCAAACTAGTCTTACTGTTTAATAGAAGTCAAAAATATCTTGCGAATGCGTATTAAATTAAATAACCGCACACAAAACGCCCAAATGATAAATTGCCAAACAAGACACCTTACGCATTGAAGCTCAGAAATAAAAATTATGAGCAAGATTTTTCAATTTTTTTGTTTATACGTTCTTTTAACTCATTTTTACCTGGTAATAGATCAACAGAATAGAATTGCATATTTCATCTATTATTCTGTCGCCCAGTTGACCGTGACCCTGTTCAAATGCCTCTTTGTTCTGTGTTGAGATGACAAACTGCCAAACTTAGAACTAGATTAAAATTATTTTTCCATTCCTCAGCATTCGTGAAACTCTGTAATCGCAATTGTGACGCATCAATTTAAAAAAAAAAAAAGAAGCTCTTGACTAATCTCTTGATCACTCCAGTTCGATAACAAAATATCTCGAACTAGCAGCAGATTCAGTGGCCTTTACTCTTTCGTCTGTTTCTTTCTTTCTTTTTTTTTTTAAAAATGTTTATTTTTAATCTGTCTAAAGTGACGAATGTTCGGGAGATAGGTAGCCGAATTTAGGCATTTTCTGATTAAAAATACTTCGCTGATTTTGATTACGGAGTTCATTACTGAAATGAATAAACATTTTTTTTTTTTTTTTTCGCCCTGATTCTATTTGGAGGTTCCTGTGTGTCTGTGCGCTAGGTTGCACTTGACAAAAACGTCTCTTCACCTTGAAGGGTAAAAAGGTTTCGAACTGCAAGCAGTCAGCTGAAAGAAGCTGAATTTACTAACACGGCTTACTTCCAGATCACGTGAAAGGACGCTCTGGAAGTAACTACAGCAAAAATAGATCCACCCATGACTGCGATGTGATTTGTGCCAGAGAATGAGTACGAGAGCGGCATTCAGAACGGAGAGAGACATACCAACATACCAGGAGGCAGTGCCGTAACGAGGGCGTGGCGAAAGAGGCGCCCGCCACGGGCGCAACTAGGTTTGGGGCGCAAAACGTAAAAAATAAAAATAAATAAGTACATATAAAAGTCCGCTGTTTTATATCGTATTTTTAAATTTCGGCAATACGCCGCTTTAGACACACAAATTCTGAAACGTACTGCAACTCACTTTGATGGAGTTAATAGTAAGTATTTGACATATTGCATTTAGTAAAATTTAACTTGTTACATTTAAATTTTTCAAAATTTTTGTCATTTTTGGGTTAGGGGGCGCAAGTTAGAAACTTACCACGGGCGCTTCATTCCCTCGTTACTGTACTGCGAGGAGGATTCGTTTTTCAGATTAATTCATCTTGAAAATCCCAAAACTGCAGCAGTTCGAGGTTGACTGACTTTTCCGCAATGACTTTCGAAATTTTCGAAGGCGATCCCTAATCAGGGAATTTCTGATATATGAATCCCCCCCGCCCCACTATAGCTTTAAACATCGAAACATCATCCCTTTGTGCCCATCCTAGGTTCCGAACTCACTGGAACATGTCGTTTGTCACGTGATACACGCAATAATTACTTAGTGGCGTTTTCCAACCTTCTAAAATTTTAATAACACTGGAGTACCCACTCTCAGACAAAGGTAATTTGGAAGAAGAAGTTACAATAAGATTTCATTCCAAGAATAATTATGAATGTATTTATTTCTGAACATTTGCATTATAAATAATCATAAGCAAGTGAAACATTTTTAAATTATTAAATATATTTTTAGTTATACGAAGACAATAAACACCAGCAGAAAAAAAATACGAAATTTAAATGTTCAATAACAAAAAATAATTTAATGTGAGTAAAAGAAAGCGAATAAAATTGTTTATGTTGGGAAGAAGTTAGTTTAGTGAAATCAAGTTTTGTATCTTTTTTTTTTTTAGTGGTAGATGACAATCTCATTTTCCCCGTTTATTTTTAGATTCACAAGCGCAGAAAAATCCAGTAAATGCAAGAGTAGTGAAACGATTGTTGAGGGCTGTTACAATTTAAGATACAAATGATTCGAAATTTAGCGGAGAGTTCACACCGCGTGGATCGTATTTAAATTTTTAATGCAAACAGTTCGAACAGTTGAATCGTGCTGTCAACACGACGCTACCCTCTCAGAGGCTAGTCGATCCACGCCAAGAAACACGTTACGTTAAAAAATTCTTTTAAATGTTTTAGTTATTGAAACATAGATCATAGAATAGACCTGCACTTATCTGACAATACAGCGACAAAAATATAAAAGTAAAAAAACAAAAGTACCTCGTAATCCCTAAAGACCTTTTGCGTATCCCCGGAAAGACGTGTATCACAGATTGGGAAACAGTTATCTGGTGGGATCGAATACTGAACTACTGCACTGCACCTCCTGAAGATTCGATGCAAACTCGGCATTCTCTTAGTTTTCCCCAACTGTGCAGTAGCGGATTCTCCGTTTCGAACAGCCCGTTTCCTCTTCCGGTAAAGCATCTCATACTCTTGGGATCATTTTGAAAGGTCGAAATACAGAATGGATGCTCTGATTGGTAACAAAACTGCAAATAAAGTGTGGTATTCAGGCGTTGCTCTGCCAGTATCAGGAAATCTAACCTAAAGGAACCATAAGCAATTGGAAATAAGAGAAAGAGCATTTCGTTTGTCATCCAAATTATCTTTCAGCATAGAAGACACAAGATTGGTGCATCTTGCATCAATAGTGCCACTGAAGTAGTAATTCTTTTCAAATTAAGACCATTTTTCATTCCACGCTTAATTTTTGGTCATTATTCAAATCTTGATTTATGTCAACGGCATAAAGGTACTTTTGTGTGAAAACATCTTGTTCTGAAGGCGAAATCTTTTCTTTCGTAATGAAGACGAAACATTTTTTTTTTTCGCTAAAGAAAACAGGGCACTTTTCTTTAACGCTTGAGATCTCCTTCAGATGAGTAGGGTGGGTGGTGATACCCACTGGAGACGTCGAAATGCTTATTGCAGTCACAAAAAGCACTGTTTTATGTAGATACATTTTACTTTTTTTTGTTTTTAATTTATGGTCGGCAAAATAGCGCTTGCCTAGGGAAGGGGCATTTATTTTCAGTCCTGATGAGATGTGTGTAGCAGTTACGCTAAAATAATCGCCAAATCAAAACAACAAAATTCCAAAGAGGCCAAAAGCAAAAACTCGTGTTTTTTCACTCTCTTTTTCCAATGGCATCTTTGTTGGAGGTACTAAAGCAGCCGCTTTTAACATTTAAATTGCTGATGATGGCTACTTTTTCCTCCTTAAGTTTCTTGATTGCTGTTGCCTTCCTTGGTTGACGACAGATCAGGTACAGAAGATGACTCTTTCACTAATCATCGTATGTTTCATTCCATTTTCCCACTTCACCTTCCATGCCATCCCTCTATTAAATGATATCGATTATTCATCTCCAAAATGCAAGTCTGTTCTCTGTTCACAAGGCACATTCTTATTCCTAATATTGGCCACTGATTAATACCTGAAAAGAATACATTTTTTCTTAGCTTAACATTTACCAACAGTCCTTCCTAACGTAAAACACATCAATTTTTGAAGTAGCCTCGTGCTTCAAAAAAGCTTGGTCTAGTCCTTTCCCAAGCTGTGTCCCTCTCGATGCGCAGAAAATCTTCCAAACATTTGCACATTTATGGCTTCAGAAAGAGCTGAAGTCGTTTTCCTTTCCGACCTTTTTTGTATTTTTTTTCCCTTCAAAGGAAGCAAAGCTTCAAGCCCTAACTAATTAACTAATATTTCGTTGAGCAGCGGTCTCCACACCATTAGCAATCACCGAAAGCTGAGCCCATGGCTATCGGTGATTTTATAAGCATCGGTGTGTATGTCAGTGTGGAAGGAAAGAGAACTGCAGACATTTGACTCTATCTTTCGATTGCAAAACCCAAACATCCGTACTGTTAGTTGATTTTACAAGTTAAACACCCGAGTTTCTGGAAGGGGAAATGACTACTTATCTGTGTGAAAGGTGGACTACTTCTCTGAAAAATGAAACAATACCCGGAATAAGTTCTTAGCGCGACTACAATCAAACTTTTATTCTGGAAGTCTCGTGCTACGAAGAAAGAAAGTAAGGTGGAGAGGACTTTTTTATCCAACGCACTTTCGGAAATAAGCATTGTACATGGGAATGTCAGTATTTCCTATTGAGAGTTCAAATCAAGTCGTTCAATGCATAAATTAAAGTTTCTGTAACGAACTACTAATACAAATACAAAACAGTACTCCGTGCCATCAAGTTAAGTTTCAAGTGCTAATAATACTGTTAGTATTCTGTAGCACTTGTAGTAGAAGTACTCTTTTGGTATAGGTTTTATTTCTGGGAAAATTCCCACGGTACTCCTAAGAAAGTATTAATTTTATGGCTATTTAGCCTATTTTTGTTTAGGAGTGCCCCTTTTTTTATAATGCCATTAGCTTTTTATCAGTTCTAGAGCATTACTGAAGTTTCAGTAATGCTTCATTAAAACTTCAGTAATGCCCTAGAACTAAAGCCAATGACATTATAAAAAAGGGGCACTCCTAAACAAAAATAGGCTAAATAGCCATAAAATTAATAGTTCTCTTTTGGTTTTCTGTGATGAATGATCATGATAAACGAGTAAGCGTAATGTCAATTTAATTCTCAATGTCTGAATTCACTTTTTCAGGAAGATCGAATTATCATCTTACATCGTATTTACACTAAAATCTAAAATAATTCTCAGAGATAATGAATTATACTCGCACAATTCTGGTCATAACTCATTCACTGGTACACTCAGCATTTTCTATGCCAACATGCTCCGCTCGCTCACTAGTCGCCACGAGAAAATTTTTTTTCAGAACTCCTGTTCTGCAAACTCTTGTTCAACTTCCATCCATGACCTCGTTCTTTCGGTTCTTACTTTCTTTTGAAAACTTTCTGCTATATCTATCTAATCTACAAAATCCCCACCATCAATCTATGTCTCTATCATACCACTCCTCCACCTGTCTGACTGATACTGAACCTCAGTCACCCAATCAGTTCTAATGGTCCTGACCTCATCTTAGTTATTCGCTTTTGAATCTTTATAATGTTTCTTCATCCATTAAAGTCAGGAGACCAACTCTGTACACAGTACTTGAAATGGGCTCGTGTCTTTATAATTGCACACCTACTTCTTTGTCGCGACTTGCTGTTGTCCTTTTCATTATTCCCACAGTCCTCTGTGTAGTCTTCAGTACCTTCTTTGTGCGTCCTTAGACCCCCCAATTCCCTATTCACAATCATTCCCCAAACCTCTTGCAGTGTATTTCCAATAATATAGTACACTGCATTCCACCTCCTTAGTCCGAAATGCAAAACCTTACAGCTACAGCTATCAAGTTTAAAGAGGCATCCCCACATACTAGGGAGCGATATCTCAGAAAAGCGAAGGTGAGAAATGGGAAACCACAGGGTTCCGTATTAGGCCACTGCTATTTAATTTATATACTGATGTTGTGGAAAATGGCTCTGGTGTTAGATTACTTCAGGAGGATTTGGATAGGCCAGTCTATCCCACTCCTCCTGAAGTAATCTAACATCAACATCCAAATATCTGGAATAGGTAGAAGATTCGGATAGACTGGCCTATCGAAATCCTACTGAAGTAATCTAACACCAGAACCATTTTTCATAGCATCAGTATATAAATTAAATAGCAATGGCCCAATATGGAACTTTGTGGTCTCCCACTTGTCACCATGCTTCTCTTAGACACCGCCCACACTGATATCATTACATCCACTTTACACCCATTTCTTCTCCTAACTCTGGGAATGCAGAATTTAACTTAAAAAAAGAACGAGAGAGAGATGGGATATAGCATTCTTCTTTATCACGAGCGTACCTTTCCGGTTTAATATTAATATTATAATCTATGAATATTATGATTAACATTTTAGTTAATTAATATCTTATGATTAATCAATTCAACTGCCTATTAGACTTGTATTTATAAAAAGAAAATAATACACGCATTTTCTTATTTCTTACTAAATTCTTGTGCTTTTTCGAACGCTGCAAACATCGTAATTTATGAGCAAACAATTATCGATCCTTCGACAACTGTTTGCTCATTCATAGCATTTGCGTTGTTCCGGCCTGAAGTGACCGTACTGAAAAATTTGGCTTGAACATATTATCAAATTAACACACACACACGCATAGTATTAATAGTTAGTCTATTTAAAGATAGCCTCATGGAGGGTCGCCGAACAAACGATGCTTTCACACAAATTTACTTTCGCTTTCAAGGTTGCGTTATAATTACCTCTAGCAGACGTGGAAATAGCACTGTTTATCACCTTACGGTTTTCGGAACGAGAAACTCCTACTGATGTTTACATTACCGCCACGAAACATCGGCTATTGAAATGAATGAAGGTAGAGTGATTAAGTGAATCACCGAAAGATGGCGTCAAACAGCACGGCACAGTGAAACCAGTCTAGGTTCTTAAGATTTGTCATTCAGAAATAAATAAATAAAAATAAATTAAATAAATTAAATTAAATTAAATTAAGTAGATGATAATAATAATAAAGAAGGAAAGAAAAGAACCTCTGCGAGACTTTAAAATAGTTATGAAATTATCTGATTGAAATAAATATGATACTAATCTCGTTGCTTTGGAAAAATGAATACAGCATTGAATGCCATTTAAAGAAGCTAACGATGTAAAGATTTCGTTGTTTTGTTATGACTTTCGTCAGGGTCGAAGTTACTTGCTATTTGGGAGTGAGGGAGAACATCTTCTCCTACTAATGTACTGAAGCATGAGTTATTTTTTCTCTTTCTCCTTCTGCGGTCGGAACGTTTAACTGATTTTGACCAAGTATTCATCTGTTAATTGCTCATGTTTTTATGGTCGGTATGCATGTTTTATGGGATGAAAGGCCTTGGTTTACGGGAATAAAACCCTCCCATGTCCGTAGAAGACCAGTTAACTTGCATGATAATCCCTAGTGTTTAGGGATTATCACACGTTTATCCCAACTACGAAACTAAAATACGCAGTAGGTTTTTCGCCCTAGTGGGGAGCGGGAATGATATTTTAAATAGTAATAAATAAAGAAATATTAGAAAAAGTGAAAGTTGTGTCAAGTAGCTGCCATTCGGAACAGGATATCGTGGATATTGGAGATCAATGCGCAGTTATATACGAGTATATTAAAAAAGAAAAGAAATTATATGGTCAGCAAAAAAAAATTCTCCTTAATAATATATATGTAGAAAAGCAGTCACCATCAGTAGCAACAACAACAGAATGTTGCATTTACGGAAATTAAAAAAAAAAAAGAAAGAAAGAAAGAATGGAATCGCAGCCATTTTACTGGTAATTTGTTTCTTCTCAAATGCTGTTTTATGGCTTCAACTGCATCGTGCGGTTAACCATTCTTCCCAAGTTAGCGTGCTTGCTACTTAAAGTTGCTTCGATGGCTTCATCATTATTAATAAATGAAATTTATAAAACCTGGACAGCTCTCGCGAAATATTTTTTATTGATGTTATGGCTTCATGGGTGTATCGTTGTTCTCTTTCACGCTTGCGTATTTGTGCTTCTATGGATCTCACCCTGCTCATGGGCAATCGAAATACAGTATTGTTAAAAAAACTTTAATTTTCTTGACCAAAAAGCTCTGGAAAAACTTTTATTGGGATTATATTGATCAAGTGTATATAATAAACAACTAAGTTATACCAACTAGTTTCACCAACTAAGTCTGTTGGCATCTTCAGGATACATAAGTGATGTACAGCACTAAAAAGTAAAAAACTGTTACAAACTATAATCAACCGATTCCAATTATATTAAACAAAGAACAGAGCGCGTACAATACATTCATAGAGCGTGGATGATATCACTTGTTATTTAGGAACGTTCTATAGTTGGCACTATAATTCAGTTCTGGCGAGTTGAAGGATCTGATAAGGGTCTTCCAGATCACGGGCAAGATTAGTCCTTGGTTCCTGTTAAGGTTTTGTGTACAGCAGGCAACTGTTGTGGCCTCCATAAAAATTCGGGAGCCAAAAATTACATCGGCCAAACTTCAAGAAGCCTTGAAATTAGGCAAAAAGAACATATAGGTGACGTCAGTAATAACAGAGAAGAAATAACGGGGTTAGCGTTTCATTTCTCAAGAACGAACCATACCATAGAGTGGGATAGAAGCACAATTCCTTACATGGAGGAGGACTTCCGCTCCCGAATTTTTATGGAGGCCACAACAGTTGCCTGCTGTACACAAAACCTTAACAGGAACCAAGGACTAATCTTGCCCGTGATCTGGAAGACCCTTATCAGATCCTTCAACTCGCCAGAACTGAATTATAGTGCCAACTATAGAACGTTCCTAAATAACAACAAGTGAGATCATCCACGCTCTATGAATGTATTGTACGCGCTCTGTTCTTTGTTTAATATAATTGGAATCGGTTGATTTTAGTTTGTAACAGTTTTTTACTTTTTAGTGCCTTACATCAGTTATGTACCCTGAAGATGCGAACAGACTTAGTTGGTGAAACTAGTTGGTATAACTTAGTTGTTTATTATATACACTTGATCAGTATAATCCCAATAAAAGTTTTTCCAGAGCTTTTTGGTCAAGAAAATTAAACGTTTTTTAACATGAATAGAATCCATGGGGAAACCAAAAGAAAGGTACGCCGTTTTGAAATCCTTAAATGTAAAAAAGCCAAACTATTAAATTACCTCACTTTTTTGAAAAGATGTAGAGATAACAAGATTATTTCAAAGTTTCTATTTTTAAAAGGACAATCCTTTCAAGACGAGCGAAACATATTTATTTTTAAACATCTTTGACACTTCTACGTGAAAGGATACAGCATACCAGATTTCTTTTAAGCCAAATAGATTTAGACTGTTATCAGATTTATGACGATATTTCTAGTACTTTAGATCAAGATATATGGTCGCATTTGGATAAGAATGGTCACTACTAGCTATGATAAAGCCTTTACAACAAGCAAACGAAACCAAATCAAAAAAAATTTAACGATCTTTTTACAAAACGTTTTAAGTCAAAACCTTCTCTACCAGACAACAAAGTTATTTTTAACTTATCGGATCGTGTATTAACAAAACCAGAGATCAATATACTTAAAAAAGGGTTCAATTTTGCGATAACACCTCATAATGTCCCTAAAGTGGATATCATTTGTAATATAGAAAAGGCAGTCTCGTCGTTACCGGAACCCATAGCTAATGATATTAGATTAAAAGGTAGTATCATCCTCTCATCTTTCAGAACTCCTAACAAAGACATCACTACTCTGGAAAAAAGAACATTGTACAGTTTGAAGAAAAAGAAAGACATTATCATATTGAAGGCAGATAAGGGAAGTTCAACAGTGATTTTAAACACCATAGAGTGGGACAGAAGCACAATTCCTTACATGGAGGAGGACTTCCACTCCCGAATTTTTAAGGAGGCCACAGCAGTTGCCCGCTGTACACAAAACCTTAACAGGAACCAAGGACTAATCTTGCCCGTGATCTGGAAGACCCTTATCAGATCCTTCAACTCGCCAGAACTGAATTATAGTGCCAACTATAGAACGTTCCTAAATAACAAGTGAGATCATCCACGCTCTATGAATATACGCGCTCTGTTCTTTGTTTAACACTTTCATTGCCAAGCTGAAAATTGGAATTTCGTGTGGTGGCCAAATTTTTTTTATTTATTTTTTATTTAGTTAGCGACATCCACGCGATAACGCGTGATCGGCCGTTTGGTGAGAACTCGCATCGCGTGATATCGCGTCATTGGCAATGAACGTGTTAATATAATTGGAATCGGTTGATTTTAGTTTGCAACAGTTTTTTACTTTTTAGTGCCTTACATCGGCTATAAACCCTGAAGATGCCAACAGACTTAGTTGGTGAAACTAGTTGGTATAACTTAGTTGTTTATTATATACACTTGATCAATATAATCCCAATAAAAGTTTTTCCAGAAATACAGTATTGTTTTGGGTTTCACAAAAACTACAAAATATTGCAACACTTTCTGTCGAACGTTCTTTATTCATTCCCTAATTTTTTTTTTAAACAGATCCCCATGCATTGATACATACACAGAAAACACCATAATTTATCTCCTCTGAATATACATATTTTTTCCGTTAAAAGCGCAATGTTTACGTAAAATTCATTTCAACAGCAGACGGTTTTGTTGGGTTTAATGCGACTACATTACAACCAGAAACATAAAAAATAAAAGATGCACCCCTTGCACCTTCGGGTTAGCGTGGCCCTGATTGTTACAGGAGTAGATTTTTTTTCTCCCTTCAGAGATCTCGAATTTTTAACCTCTCATCTCCGAGAAAACGACCGCTGAACTCACTTGTAGACGTAAAGATTGCGGTTTACGATCACAAAATGGAGGCAGTTGTGCGCGGCATTTCTCGAAGTCACAAATTCGTAGGCAGTTATGAACCCAAATGCCGCCGACGACGGCAGACACCTCATCGCCGATAACGGACTTCTTGTAACCACTACCAAATGTGTTCAAGGCTGGTTTATGTTTGTGAGGGAAAAAATGCACCAGTAATGGAAAAAAAACGAACTCTATAGCCCGAGATGGACTGATTCACTGCCGAAAAAAATATACTAATGAAACCCAAATGCTACATAAAGACGTTCACATATCGTAGTAGAATATGAATCCATAGCTTATTGGTTGCTGAGAGGATATCTTCTGCACTTGGCCACCCTGAAAAGACATAAATTATTAATTACTCTATATTCCTGCATAATGATAATCCGATTCTTTACAAAGTTAAACAAATTCACCACTTCTACAACCATTCACTGAAGGCCATTATTCGACAAATTTTCTATTACTTTTATAGTAAAGAAAAAAAAATTAACTCCGTCTATTTGTTTTCTCTTCATTATTTTTTTTTATTATAGCCTCTGATGAAACATGGTTCAGCTACGCCCAAAAAGATCCAACTGTCTATCTTACATGTGCGAACCAACTTATTACTTCAATTAAACCTGCATTCTTTTCCAGGTTAAGCAAATTCAACAAATTTCAACTGTCCCATTCTCAGAACAGCAAGACGGTTCTGCGAATCAGTTAGTCAAAACACTTGTTAAAAAAAAAAAAAAATAAAAAAAAAAAAAATAATAATAATATTATTATTATTATTATTGTTAAACAGAGACATTCAGGGAGTTAGAGATCCATCGAAGAATGCCATATATTACATACACCACCTATCATACTTATTCTTGAATTCATTCACACTTGCACTCACAACATCCAAAGGCAATCCATTCCAACCACACACCACCCTCTGAGAGAAAAATCTAGCATAGTAGTCGAAGTGAGGCCTTGTAAAGAAGCAAAAATAATATCCTTATCTTTACATGTGAACGTTCGTTTCAGAATTGCAATTATCTTTAGAGTTGTATTTGCAATAGTTGCCACATGGCCTCTGAACTTCAACTTCATATCTATTAACACCTCAAGATCCCTAGCTTCATCAGTTTCTTCTAGCCTGATCCCACCAATATAATACGCCATTGGATATCTAAACATGCCGAAATGAATGACTACATTTACTCACATTGAACTGACACCCATTTTCCCATGCCCACAATTCCAGTCTATTCAAATGATTCTACAAATACTGAATATCAGCAGCATTCCTGATTATCCTACCTATCTTTGCATTATAAGCAAATAACTGTATGTCGCTTGTCAAATCCTTCCCAATATCATTAATGTACAGATTGAATAACAGCGGACTCAGCACTGATCCTTGTATTACACCGCTTGTTATTATTATTATTTTTATTATATATATTTTATTAATCTTTGTACTGTTTATGGGCGGTACTACCCTTACATCACGTCCAGACTTGATATAAGCCCAAGACTTTGCAAGTGTTTCACCTTATGCCTGTTCGAGTTATCATTGTAGTCATTCTCTGGTGGCAACGCCATACCACCAGTGTGCCCTGTAGGGCCCTCAAGGAAAGAACTTTTATATCCTTTTGCATAAGCCCAAGCTGTTTTAAGTCCTTATAACTATCTGCACTCCATACGCCATGTAAAGAGATGGTGGCGTGGTTAACCTCGGAGTTGCCCCATGCTCCGCCTGTATCTTACTAACTAGATCTGAGGTTATTTTTATAATAATTTACTTTATTATTATGCTATAGGCTAGTGGGCGCCCTGTTCCCACTACCTGGGTATCAACTACCCAAACGTCACCACCTCTTTTAATCGCTAAGTCTGGCTTACGCAAACCTGAGGAGGTCCTATAATGTGGTTCCACCACAATCTCCCAACCTTTGATCTTAAAGCGGTTGTTCAGAATGGAGACCACGGCATCATGGCATTATGCCTCTTCACGTGGACCCCATGGGTGTGGAAGCAACACTGGGCTACATGAGACAATGTCTCACTGTAGTGGCAGCCAGCCCTACAGTTGGAGTCGTCACTACGCTATCGAGCTGTGCGGGCTCGAGTAGGCAGGGCATTGATCCTCGTCCTGATAAGGTCAATATACTCGAACCCAGGGAGGCGTCTGGTGTCATCCCTTACCCAATCATGCTGGGGAGGCACAAGATATGACTCTTTTAAAGGAGCACCATGTACAGAACAGTGCAACAGAGATGCCCATCTCTTGTGTTCTGCTGGTGCTGACTCGATTAAAGTACCTTGATAATGGGACCAGCCTTTAGCCCGCCTAAAGTCTTCTTGTATTAATGGGCTATAGAAAGTCTCTCTGCAGATGGAGGAAGAAGATAGTTCTAACTGCTCGATTCTTGATAGCCGCAGGCGTGGAATCAGCCATCTAAGTGATGGAACCCCAAGCCCAAGATCCTTCACCCTCGCATGGAATTATGCAGTAGGAGTGTCAGGCGGCAGTCAAAGCCATGATCTCACGGCAGAGCTGAACGGATAGCCCCGTCCATTCGGGACAGTACCGAGATATATGTCCTACCAAGTACCAACTTGTGGTAAAAGCGAGGTAGGAAACCTTGCAGACTAAGATCCCCCATATACCATTTTTGATATCAGTCAGCCATCGTCTTATCCATGCTAATATTGTATAACCGAAACACATTTCTCCAATTTATGCAACAGTCTTCCATGCTGTATTCTGTCAAAAGTCTTAGCAAAATTCCAAAGTATCATGGTGAATTCATTCCCCTTGTCTAGTTCAATGGTAACATTGTTATAGAATGTGAGCAAGTTGCTAAAACATGACCTTCCCTGACGTCCCTAATACGACATCAACCACCACAGCTTGCTATGCGGACGACATGGCAATTTTGAGTAGATCTCTCAGGCCGAACTTAGCTACACAGCGCTTACAAACCGCAACAACAAACCTAGAAAAATGGTTCAGGAAATGGAGAACAGCAGTGAATGTCGCCAAAAGTACTGCCGTTCTCTTCACAAGACGGAAGGCATCCCACTACGGAGAAGTCTAACTTTTCAACACAACTATTCCATGGAAATCCAGCACCAAATATTTAGGTATTCAACTAGATAACCGCCTCAACTTTAACTCCCACATCGATTATGCCTGCAGCAAGGCAAACTCCGCAATTATGCAACTTTACTCTCTTCTCAACCGAAGAAGCCGTGTCAGCACTGAAAACAAATTACCAATCTATAAAGCAATCATTAGACCCACACTGACCTATGGATCTCCGACTTGGAGTCACACCTCCCCTGGCAACATCAAAAAGCTACAGATCATCCAGGACAAATGTTTCCGTATGATATTCAATGCTCCATGGTTTGTCAGGAATACTCTCCTCCGCCGAGACTCTGACATTCCTGATATTCACACATTTCTCCGTGATACTGCCATTACATATTTCACCAAAGCAACTAGTCATCCCAATCAACTCATTCGAGAGTCATCTAACTACGATGAAAACGATAGGTGGAAACACAAGCGTCCGAAAGCGGCTCTGCTCATCGGTACAGACGCTCCCACACTGCCCTAAAATGGGTGAGCCAGGTGCTCGATAAATTCTCCTTAATTTAAGCCATTTTTCATAGAGATGAAGGGATTATAATTCAAGGGATTGGGATCCATCCAGCCACAAAGGTTAAAGGTTAATGTATTTATATCTCCATGTGTGACGTTAACGTATATCTGTTTCACTACATTATTATTAGGTGTTGAATCATCTCCTCCTGTTTTTGAAAATCTTATAGTGAATTGTATGTTGTTCGTCACGTAGCCTGCACCGCTATTTAAGGCATCCAGATATACATATACTGGCCACTGAATTAGAAACTTTTATTTTACTTGTAGGCATGCGACTGCCAATACCGATCATCTTCAAGTCCCTGCTAATAGCTCAGTGAGATATGCATTAGGAATAGCCTTCATTAAATGCTTCCTGCTGGACACAGGAAGTTCTGTTTGTACGTATTAACCTTCTCAGACCATGACGATCTCGTTCCTGAGAGTCTATTTTATGACCAAAATTACGCCCCTTATACAAGCAAAATGAGTTATTTTCCACTGATTAATATCGGAATTTCTCACCTTTTGAAAAACCAGTCTGCTCTTTTTGTTTTCGAAATCGTGGCTCCAGCCAAATAGACACTCACAATAATCCCTTTATAGAAGTCCGAAAGATCCTTTGTTTTTCCCTTTCTGAATCAACACTTTTGACTATTACTGACCAGCAGCATTCTTAAATGGTTGCGTAGAACACGTGATGAAGCATGTGAACCAGTATTTTGCATATACGTTGCGTAAGTGACATTTCGCAAATCTTCATTAAGGTTTCTAATTCAGTGGCCACTATGTGTATATATCTGTATAATGGCATATGGAGAATAACTTCAGATGCAATCTCATAAATACCTATGATGCCTATCAGTGGCTTATCTGTTTCTCATATTGGTGAAAAGCTACTCACCTTATTCAAATTTAGGCAATATTAGCCGATGGAAATGTGAAATTTTATCTCACATGTGGAATGAAGCACATGAGGAGAATAGGAAGTCGAAATTAACAGATCAAGCGCTACCCGGAATGTTGGTAAGTTGTCTCAATGTGAAAATCAATACTTATTTTGCGCATTTTAATCCAATCCACTAAGACTTTATGTAGCATGCCATCAAAAACATTTTTATGTTATTCCCAGCCAAAAGGTTATTATAAACCTATAGGAAATTTCAACCGTGAGTGGGCTAAGGATGTTTTTTGCTATTTTTTTTATCAATTTACCTTTTTTTTTTGTAATTTTTATTTATTTTCACACAGTCCAAAAACTTTGATCTAGAAACTAAACACGAAACTTTTCAGGACTTCTTATTGAATTATAAGATATAAATCTTATTCATGTCATTATGCTCAAACATATAGCTTAGTGGAAGTGGTGGTTCTAGTTCTAAGTGAAAACCACCCGAAAAAAGCCCATCGCGAGTTCAATTCTAGTCGGCATCTAGAGGAACTTTTTCTTTTCCGACCGGTTCCCGAGTTAGTTGATCTCTGGCACAGGCAAGCCGGGTTTTTTTTTCTTCCCGGAAACTGGGGTTTCTGCAAGAAATTCAACTGTAGAACCCATACTATTTTCAGATATTAAAAATATTGTGTTAAGGTACCACGAAATTGTGGCACTTGTTGGCCGTCTCTTCACTGCGTGTCCTTAATTAGTTAAGTTCAATCTCTAATCAGAGAAAGCTGGCCCAAGTCCAGCTTTCTCTGATTGGAGAAAGCTGGACTTGGGCCAGCTTTTTATTGGAGAAAGAACTGCCCACTCAGTCTCCAAAAGTTAGATATGACTAAAAATGCCTCGCCCGCTCCATAAGGGAATAAAAGGCATTAATTGATTTTTTTAATATTATATATATATTGTTCACTCCATTTCCAAAAATCCACTCCTTAATAAGCCACCCAAAACCTTGTCATCATCATCTTAAATATCCTGGTGTGTACAAAATATGGTGTGATTGTGATATTCCTTATTTTGTCCAGACGGACAAATCTGTTGAATTAGGTATGGAGGAACACATGAGGGACATTGTTTGCAAGAAACAACGAGCCAGTGCCTTATCAAGCCATATCCTTTTCTCGGCTGATCCTAATGATGAAAACCCAAGTCATACAGTCCGCTGGGACAGGTCTACCAACATCTTTCGTTGCCATGATGAATTGGAGAGAAAAATCATAGAATCTAGGGAAATCATCCTCAACCCTGAACATCTAAGTAATAACTTGAGCTACAACCTCCCAGAAAGTCATTCTGCTGTAATCAGTACTGGCATTCACGTGATGCTGCAAGCACGCACTCTCCCAACAATACAACAAACGAAAGAACAGCTTTAAATACAACTAGAACGTTTTCATGCTAATTATGTATAGAGACTGTTTATGTTGTTCATAGTTTTTTAACCTTCAGTGTTTAGTGTTTTTTCTTTTTTTTTATAATGTCACCTGATGAAGGCTGTTTTAAGCCGAAACTAGTCGTGCCCCCCCCCTTTTTTTTTAACCTAACTCTCGGTTTAAGTCATTCAACTCTATTTTACAATATGTATTTCAACCGAGTCAATGAAACGTCACATATATATAATATATGAATATATATTATATATTATATATTATGAATTCTATATTGTAAGAAATTATAATACAGTTTACATCTCCCACCTAAAGACGAACATTCACACCCACAATGGGATTCGTACTCACAACGTGTGGTTGAAAACCGGGTACGCAAACCACTTGGCCAACCAGACCGACGGATATGTCACATAAATACCTAATAATTTTATTGAAATCCAAATAAATTGCATAAAACTATTATTTTGGTATATTTCCCTCTGGCCTCTTAATGAAAATGAGCACTTTTGTTTTCTACTTTCCCTGAAGGAAACCTTGTATCCTGGACATGATTCCTAATTCATATTTTCATTAAGTCGTCTGCAGTATTGTGAACACAAACTTGCTTATCACTCTCGAACTGAGCGATGAATTTTACTTCGAATTTCTATGCACAGCACCAAAGTAGAAGTATCAACCCCACTTCCTACCTCTGAATTTCAAAATCATTTAAGCTATGAATAGTTTTCTTTCTGTATCTATCAATGTATTACTTAGGTAAATCTTGCCTCTAAAACAGCAGTAGAGAGTTATATTTGTGCGTATACATTCAGTTACAGTACATATACTGGAAAATCTATTTATTAAGACTCCTATATGACTGTCATTGCAAGACTCATTCATGACAAAATTTTGCCTGCAACCCCAGTTCTAGATTGAATATTATTGTCCCTCCTCTTTATTCAGCAGATATTAAACATAACACAGCCATAGACATTTGAAACGTTAAACCCACACAATAAAAATTTAAATTAGAAAGTAGTAAAAATCCCAAAATAACATCCTTTTCCTTCTTACCTCCAGAGATGTCTCACTGATGAGCTGATTTCGATCAAATTTTCCACATGGTCATCCTGCCGGAATAAAGAAAGGAGGACAGGGGACATCACGTACCGGAGCCTTCCACAGTCGCATCGTTGGATGGATTTTGAATGCATCATTTTTTACATTGACACTCTCATTATAGTGTTATCTGGAGAGACTCCTGGATCACCTCGTTTAATCGATTTCGACTAAATTCTGACCATGGTTATTTCTAACCCTTGAATAAGATCCTGTGCAGCCCATTTGGATTAAAATGAAAGGTATTTCAGGTGATCCTTTTCCTTGCCGACAACTCTCAATCTTTATTCTAAATTTGGATTGCACATGTTTCTTATGTTAATAATTTCCATGTTTTTTACCAAAATGGATGGAGAGAAAAGGAAGTAAGATGCTACAAACCCTGCTATAGGTGGCACTGTTCAATCTATTTGAACAATTTATTCTTTAACTACTTTACCAAATTTATCTAAAAATTCTTGAGATGTGGCTGAAAAAAATACATAAATTTAAAAAACCGATTTAGGTATTGAGAAATCAGTTGATTTGGCTGCTTTACTATTGTTATTTAGATTATTTACCACCTTCCCTTGAGACGTTCTGTTTCCTGCACGGGATATTCTTCTTGTGGTTAAATGCTGATTAGATCCTTATGTAATAAATGACTTTTACAACCTGGTAAATATTACTTTTGGCTTATTGGAGGTCTGAAGATTTAATTATCATGGTTGATCTCTAGAGTCGGGTATGCAGTTCTGTTCTTCCTCTCTCTTCACACATGAAGTGTTGGTAATAATCTTCATGGACATTCTCAATGCACCATAATAACTAGAAACAAGCACCTCTTCCTTCCATTTAATTACAGTGTAGTCAAGGGGGTTTCGTTCATCTTCATTACATGGTATATGGGCCTAATGTAATGGTAACGCGTCAAGTGATTCCCAAATAGCTAGTGAATAATCAAAAGCTTCTGTAACTCAGTGGAAGTCAGATTTGCATCCTCTGCACTAGACGGCCCGAAAATAGATTTAAGATCAAATCGATCGCCGACTGGAAAAACTTTTTCTTTCTTCAATCAGTTCCTGAATTAGTCGATCTCTGGCACAAGCACAAGGCTTTTTTCTTCTGGAAACTCGGGTTTTTGTCCCGGAAACTCAAGAAAATCGACAGTAGAACCCACATTATTTCAGACTAACATATCCTTTTATGGTTAGGTAAGAAGATACGGCAGTTCTTGTTTGCCAGTCTCTTCATCGATTGCCGTTTATAATTAGTGATATTCATGGGCCAGCTATCACTTAGTATACACTGTATCCGATGGCATTCTTCCTCTAGGTATGTACCCACGTCCTGGACTCTTGTGGGGGCAGACATCCCCAACTCACTCGATGCTCCAATCTTCATTCCAGAGATGTTCAGTTGAGTTTGACTGAGCTCCACAGTGCTCTGATCTCTACAGAGATCAGAGCTCTGTGGAGGTTAGTCAAACGTGGTGATGTTCATATCCACAAACCACTCAGTTACAGCAGCAACAGCTTTATGATATAGTGTATTGTTTCTAGCTGAAAGAGATAAAGGTCAGTTCCCCAGAAATTCCATCACAATCTGGGGGTTGTATATTGCAGTCCTACTATGGAAACCCATGTTGTGAACCTCGGTTCTGAATGTTTTTGTGCAGAATCGTGTTCCAGTCGTTGGCCAGAACTTCGCATTCAACCTGGCTTCCGACGAATGGCTGTTTTTACATATTATCCTTCGTAGAACACTGTGAGTAGCACTCGCAGTTGACTCCTTTCGATTCTGTTTCAGTATGATAATACCGAATGTTGACCTGGATAGCACAATTTTTCAACTGTTTGCCGAACAGATAGGCTTGCAACATAACGTCCTATTCACAACGTCCTATTCGTCTCTTTCAAAAACTGTCAGTTCTGTGAATGAGTAAAGGAAACTCATCATTGGCCAATTTAAATAAAAGAGGCAAAAATGCCCGCAGAAAGTAGAGAAATAGGAGATAAAGGGCAGGTGTGATGGAAGGCACAAGGAAGAAGGACATAGGAAAGTGAATGGGGACACAGACATGGAAAGGGAGGAAGGGGAAAAGGCCTCAGTTAATGATTCTCCTTTTCTAGCTCTGTTCTATCAGATGTCTAACTCGTTCTCACAAGTCTGCTGGATGACCACGACCCTGGAGAAAACCGGCGCGTATGTGATCAACACTTTATGGGTCGACCACCAAGAGTTGGCTTTCGCTGCCTGGGATCGAATCATAGTTAATTCCCGTGGATAACCTCGATCTAGAACGTGAAATTGACGGACAGAAGATGTTTGGAAAGTTATTTCCCATTGTTACAATAAAGAGAGCGTGAATTTGATCACTCCTTCCCTTAAAGTGCATAACATTGGAGGAGGGAGAGCACCAGATGGACTCGAATTTCTGCTCACCCAGTCTCTTTTTCGATCATCAGGAAATGTCCTGAAGGAGTAGATCCCGATCAGAGAGATGCCTGTCCAACCTCGTAAGAATGATGTTTGCATATATTTTCATGACCTCCCAGATGT
Organism: Typopeltis vanoorti; assembly: GCF_054136105.1. Taxonomy (NCBI): domain Eukaryota; kingdom Metazoa; phylum Arthropoda; class Arachnida; order Uropygi; family Thelyphonidae; genus Typopeltis; species Typopeltis vanoorti. The sequence continues at coordinate 88,705,210 of NC_143566.1, forward strand.
GGTACTTGATCTCATTAATCATTAAATTAGTAACCTCTGCCTGTTGTTAGTTGACGGTGGAAGTGCAGGAAGATTACTTGATCCTGGTTAATGGGATGCAGGTCACATCACTCAGCTTCCTCCAGATATTTTTGGAGACTGTGCCCTTGTAGAATGCTTGCTCCATATTATCTGCACTTGGGCAGAAGTCACTGGGTTTCCTGGTGTTGGGAAATTGCCAGATGTTGAAGTCGACTGGAAGGTTATGGTATGCTATCCTCCATGCCTTGTCCTTTTTGACAAGTAGTCACGTTGTCTCGTTGGATACCAAACAGGATATTGTTGTTGGCCCCTAGATCCATGATGTCGGTAAATAAATGGCTTAAGATGACATCGTGCCATTTTTTGCCATTCCGGATGTTGTTGATGTCTCTATCCAAAGAGTGGCATTGTAAAATCTGGCAAAACTGGTTGTAGTACTCAAAGTCAATTCTGCTTCGGATTCTTGCTGAGATGAAATTCCAAAGAGGGGAAAGCTTGAAACCCAAGTAATAATAAACAAGATAGTTGCTATGATGGTTGTATTGAAATATCCTGTTCAGATGGAAAGTGGTATTACTTAGGCATTGTAATATGAGGGTAGGATATGGAATCCCCCAACTTTCCTGGAAGTTGAAGGATTTTGGTCTAGACTTACTTATGTAAATCATCCCAAAAGAACTTTAAGAGATTCCTCTACAGCTAGTCCTGGGATGTCAGATTCCTCTACAGCTAGTCAATATCAGAGATATCTGAGATATCTCTGATATTGACTACATATTGGTAGGCTGGGCACACAAAGGTCTCAGTTTGTGTTGCCCGGAAGGAAACTGACAGCCGACCGATTTTTTACCAATCCTTAAAGCTCTCGATGGTCTTGGAGATGAGATATTCTTTGTCGACTTCAGGCTTTGCCGAAAATGGCACCTATAAGATGGTAATGAGTCATTCTTAGGGATTAGACCCTGTGGGATGTTAACTGGTTCCAAACTCCATATGTCTTGAAGTATGTTTTGTTAAGATTGGGTTGTAGTTACACTTAAAATTTCACAAGGATGTTAAAGAGATTCTTGATGGAGTCGTTTTTCCAAAGGGCGCCCACGATTTCATATGTATAGGCTGTTATTTTGGATTCCTTCATGGTGAAGAAAGTGGCATCCCTCTAACTGCACCAAGTTGTTTATTGGCAGTAGGAAGGGCTCAAGCACTAGAGGAAAAAAGGAGGGGGATGAGAAGTCATCTAGAAAAAAATGTAGGGGATGAGAAAACATCATAGTTTGATTCCTCTTCAGATGATAATTGGGTCTGATATGTACCGTTAATTTGGAGGCGAGTATAGCTGTAGCCTGCTGAGAGAATGGAATGGAGGCATCTGCTGACACTGACCTCTTGGAGAATATGAAGCCAGAATGATTGTCGGGCGCTGTTAAACGTTCGGTTGAGATCAACTGAAAGCAATTCGGAATTCTTGTGGATATCAGACATACAAGAAAGTATAATAAAGAACAAGTTAAATTCCATTGATCAGACTGGAATGCCACACACTTTGGTGTTTTTGATGATGTATCTTATCTCCCACTTTGAGTCTGTTGTTGATGACTCGGGTATCTTGTAGTCGATGTTAGTAAGAAAATTGGCAACCAGTTCTTGATCAGGGAGAGATCCTGTTGACTTGGGGTTGAACACCATTTAACAGTCCTCGAACTCACCCGGCATATTTCTGGTAGCAAGGAAGATGTAAAATGCCACTAGAACAGGGAGTATAAAAGTCCCGTTTCTCACGGTAAAACTCATCTCCCCATTCGTTTGGAATAGGAGCTTTCTTTGCTCGCCATTGATTGAAGGTTGTTGTTATTTCAGCTGCAGTAAAAGGACAATCCAATCCGCCTTGGATATGCGCAGTAAGGGCAGTTGTTCTCCAGAAGTAGTCTAGAGAGACATTGTCATCTGCATACAGTTGCAGATGACAGTTGCATCACCTCCACTTCTTACATCCTTCAAGCCTCTAGCAGGCTTGAAGGATGTAAGAAGTGGAGGTGATGTTGATTATGGTTCACTTCCATCTGAACGTTGAAAAACGCCTATTGTAAAAGGCTGCCAATGACCTATTTTAGGAGCGCAGAATCTTGAAATTTCTTTCCTCTACTTGGTTTTGCTTTTCTGTTTCTATTTCGACATTGATTTCCGAGGTGATGATATCGCATTGTAATCCTTGGCGTTGGCTGGCGATGAACCAGCTCCTTTCTTTGCAGAGAACTCGTGACCGAGATATGCAGAGGTAGGCACGTTTCTGGTCTCTTTCTATCATTTTTTGCATGATGGTAAGTTTAAACTACGCCCAAGTGTCCCAATCCGAACCAACGTTGGTCCACGTGGAACAAAGATGGTGAAGTTTGACTAAGAAAAGGGATGGGAAGTTTGATGGTAGATATCAGGGGGCCCCGACCAATATCTACCTTTTCAGTATGGTGGTACTTGAGGACAATAATTGTATGGTCCGAGAGATGAGAAAATTCTTTTTGATCAGTGGTCATGGTAGTCTGTTTTGACAATGGCTCAATTGGTGCCTCAGCTCTCTCTGCGAGGTTGATGTAACGGGCAACTAGTTTCCGATGGTCAGGATTGCTGCACTTTCTGCAGGGATAGGGTGCCTGACACTAACACAGTTGAAGCACTTGGCTTGGGGGCAGTCTCTGCCCAGAGGTTTACCCAGCCGCAACGTAGGCACTGTCGCTGTACTCCGGGATAGTTTGCCATTACTCGTGCCGTGCTGATATTAACTAAGTTAGTCCTAAATAACGTCATGTCCATAGTGAAGTTACTTTCCCGGTGAACAAAGTGGGATCTTCCTTAGAAATGCTACGCTTGGTGTTCACTTTTCTTCACTTCGCAAAGGTTTGCATTAATATGCCATTTCCTGCTTGAATATATTCCATCGGGAACTAGGGTGACCAACTTTTGAACATGAAAATAAGGTGGATTGGGTCAAGACAAACATGAAAATAAGGGAGATTTGGTCACGACAAAGTTTAGCGAAATTTTTGGGGTGTGAATCCTATATTATTTGATAGGATGGTTTATATTTAAAATATATCAAATGCAATTTAAATTATTGCACATCAAAATATTTAATATCATTTTAAACATTTATACTTACATACAATTAAAATATCCATATTTCTAAGATTAAACTTATTCATATTTATCAACAGATGCTGCAGCAGCTTTGATTTTCTTGTCTCCTTGTGCAAACTGCAAAAACTCTTTACAATCATAATCAAAATTGATCACTATCATTAGTTCTAATTTAATTAATTCTAAGCTACTTTGATTTCTATAATCTGTCCATTTATTGTTCATCATTGAGAACGTTCTGTCAGTGTGGGCATTTGAGCCAGGAATACTATTAGCTTTGTGAACGTTGGATGGCACGGGTTTTAGCCGAGAGTACTGTTCTTCCCATTTCTTCAGATAAACACAAATATTTACATTTCTTTTTTTAGTTGCCTTTTTACATTATTACTTTCTGTTTCACCGTCACTATCCATCACGAAAATATACTATGGCACTCGATGTTCAAGAATACTGAAAATACTTTGAGAATGAATGCAGACACAACGGCTGGTAAGAATGTAAGATTGGAAACAGACAAACAAAATCTGGAAATGTATATCGAATCCATTTGATTTCATTTGAATATTTCAACGATTTGATTATTCCGAATGGGTATCCATTATTAAAATGGCGCCAAAGATTACAAGATCAACGCAAGGATATAACATCTTAGCGGGAACACCATGTATATTCGTTGGCTGGAACAGAATTGCATCCATTAGAATTTTCCAAACTATTGATATTAGTGTCAAATTGTATTTGGCGGTTTTAATATACATCGAAAAATTAACGACAATGATTGATTATGAAAAATACGGGAGTATTTGAAGATCAACACGGGTGCCAGGATGATCCAAAAAAATTAGCTAAATTACGGGAGTTCCCGAGAAATACGGGAGAGTTGGTCACCCTATCGGGAACCTTTCGATCTTAAGAATGCTCATTTAGCTAGCTATCATGATCGGTGTAATATGGTTCCCTTGTACAGAAAAACCCTTTAGAGATTTATCTGTCGAATCTATATTTTTTACTACTACGAGAAACTTACCACTCCCATATGGAGTTAAAGTGTATGTGTTTTGTACTCTGATGATATCTTTTAAAGCTTTTGTGAGGACTCTGGGCTCTTCACATCCTGGCACCTCTGTTCTAACCTTTCGATCTTAAGAATGCTCACTTAGCTAGCTATCATGACCGGTGCAATATGGTTCCCTTGTACAGAGAAACCCTCTAGAGGTTTATCTATAATAAATTTAGTTTAATCCTTTATCCAAGTGTGAGCAAACAAAGTTTGCACCTGAAAATATCTTCAGGGCTGGGGTAAGGCAGTACAACACCGGGAAACTCGTAGCAAAGGTGGACCATGCTAACATCACTCCTATTTCAGTATCTCCTGTAATTAATGCAAAACACATCTTGCAGATATGTATAAGGTTATGCATTAAGGGAAGGGCCACTTAAAAAAAAACAAACTTTCAACATCTTTCTCTAAATCCAGAGGTTTATCTATCGAATCTGTATTTTTCACTACGACGAGAAACTTACCACTCTCATATGGAGTTAAACTGTATGTGTTCTGTACTCTGATGATCTCTTTTAAATCTTTTGTGAGGACTCTGGGCTCTTCACATCCTGGCAACTCTATTCCTAAAGTTCTAATCCAGGGAGGAACAGAATCATTTAACTTATGTTTCTCTTTATCTCTGTGTAGCTCAGTGGATGTGGCCTTTGCACACCGCAGCGCTTGACACACGAAGGAAGACTACTTGGTTTCGAATCTAGTCGACGACTAGAAGAAATTTTCCTAAGCCTTTTTAAGTTTAACCGGTTCCCGAGTTAGTCGATCTCTGACACAGGCAAGCGGGTTTTTTCTCCTGTAAACTCAAGAAAATCGACCATAGAATCCACATTATTTCAGATATTAAATCGAGTATTAGGGTTAGAGACCACGAGATGGCGGCACTTATTGACCCGTCTCTCTTCACTTCGTGCTGCTTAATTAGTGATAGCCTTGGGCCAGCTATATCTGAGTGGGTACCAGTGGAGATTGAACTGCCCACTCAGTCTCCAAAAGTTAGATAGGGCTAAACGGCCTCGCCTACTCCCTATATACGGGAATAAAAAGGCGTTAGCTGATTTTTGTTATTTCTGTTTATCTCTGCGCAAAAAAAGAAACAAAATGAGCTCTGATTCAGCCCAATTAGAGTAATGTTAGTACAAACATTATAGTAAAGCCTATCTGGCAAGAAATCACACTGTAGTGGAAAAAAAAAATAAAAATAATAATATCCACACTAGAGCCAGGAAGTTAGTAGTGAACACAACAATCAGTATAAAACCGACAAAAAGCAATCAGCCCTTGGAAGCACAGACCTGGTATTTTATTATTATTATTATTATTATTATTATTATTATTATTATTATTATTATTATTATTATTATGTGACACCTCCAGGGAGTTAAAAGACTCATCGAGGGAGAGTGTGCCAACACGAACGATTGATCCCCTTCCAATGTTGTAATCCGAAACAGCCATTTCAGGTGACACAGTTTCTTTGACTTTGGAGCATTAAGTTCCTCCAATATACCAGCGACAGATACGTGAGTCGCTACATGGCACAATGCCTTTGCTCATGGGACTGTTCGTTGAATTCTTTCCAAGCAGTGTATAAGGCTCTGATCAAATCACATCTGGATTATTGTGCTTGGATCTGCTCACTGTAATTTGGAGGAGATAAAGAAACTTTGGGAAACTCTAGAGGAAAAATATTTCAGTCTTGAAATATTTTTGTCAAAATAATAATAATAATAATAATAATAATAATAATAATAATAATAATAATAATACAGTACGAAATGTTATTTCAAAAATACAAATTTTTTTGCTGCCACCTGGAGGATATTATCCTTTTAATTTTCGAAATGGTGTTTTCTATTCGTAAAAAATTAGGTAAACAAATGTCCTGCTCTGAAAAGTGTAGTATTTATTTACGAAGAACACTGTATCCTTATAATTTCATCAATTATTAACACAAAAATTTCAAATTGGTGAGTCGGATATTATTTAACTGTACTGGAAAATTTTGCATCTTTACATATACAGTAATTCATTTAGACCTTGTATAGGAATTTGTTGAATTCAGCTTACGAAAATTATTTGCAGAATTGTCAGCGAAGTCCATCTTCCTGAAAGAAAAGTTGTAATTAACGAGCGAAGTAGAACAGTACAACATTTCATGTTAAGCATTAAACATAACATTAAAAAAGAATGTGGTGTCTGCAAAGAGTTTGAATTGTTTAAAACATGGTATGATGAGCTGTGTGTGAGATAAAAGGACCTCCCAGATGAATCTTTGACTCCATGAGGTCTTGGGGTGGTAATAATAATAATAATAACATTAAAAAACCTGATGCTATAGAAATATTAGTCTAGAGTAGCATTAGAATCAATTATTGGAATTATTATTATTATATGAGTATCTATATGGAGTCAAAAGAATCATCACAGAAGATGTATCCTACTATTATTCACACAGTTCACACATAGAGAATTTTAACTCTATCCATCATCACTCCCAGATGCCTAGCCTCTTCAATTTCCAGTACCATCACCGTAATACACGGTATGCCATCATTTCATCTCATCTTACATTTTGCAACATTAAATTGTCAACCATTTTCCTTAACCCACAGAATCGATTTATTTAAAACATCCTGCAGGATATATACATCACCTTTATTAACTATTGCCTTCACCAGTTTTGTATCATCAGCAAACAATTGAATATTCCCCTCTTTAAATCATTACTTATGTTACCGGTGTTGGTCTGTCAGCCACTGCTATCCATGTTATCAGTTTCATGTCCATTTCCATTTACTTCAACATAATACAGTATTCTGTTCAATGTCTTTGCTAATCCAGTAGTATCATGGTTTAGCTATTTGCCTTATCTAATTCTGCTGTCACTTTATTATAAAATGTGGCTCCAACCAAGTGGCTCTAGGTTCAAATCTCATTGTGGATAGGGGTGGGGATGAATTTCATTGCCTGGTGTGAAACCACTGCCCTGCTTATTGGAAGTCCAAAAAGTTTGCATGTTTGGTATCTAGAGCACAGTTTTTCAGACTATGTAGTACATAAATTGAAAAATACAAAAAAAAAAATCCTTAGGCCACCCATGGTTGCTAATATTACTAAAAAATTGGCACCTAAAAAATTACTAACTCAGGACCTACTTTTATAAAGCCATTCTGCCTGCCATGTATCTTATTCCTTTCCATCCATTATTCAATTATACCTTTAACCAACTTTTCCAATGCCTTAGCCATCACTCTTGAGATCCTAATTTGTCTGTGTATTGCTACTTCTCTTATTGCCACTTTTATATAAAATGGAACTATCTTACCATCTTTCCACTCACTTGGAAGCTTGCCAGACTGAAACTTAGATTTTGTCAGACAACTTTGCCAAGTAACTGCCAGTTCTCTTGCACATTTGACAACATATTATCCACCACCACTGCTGTATTCATGTTGATATTTTATAATATGCCCAGCTCCTCCATTTCATTTACCTCAGTTTTCTCTGTCACATTGACAAGTTCAAAAGTTCCAGTAGGACGATACTTCCTTCCAGATGATCACTTTGTAACTGAACTGTTTCTTCTTCCACCTTCCTACCATTTGCATTGTGAAAAGTTATCCTTCCATAATCATTCCATAATCCATATCCTTCCATAATCTAATCAGAGGATATCATGAAAAGTTATCCTTCCATAATTATTCTTTCACTTTCTCATTACATAGTGGGAAAAAAAAAGAAAAACCTCTTCATTATATCCTTGGCATGCTTAACTAATTTTCTGGTTTAGTCCTCCTCACTACCATACTAGTGACCCTTGAATCCACTTTGCATTGCTCGTGAGCATGTTGATCACCTTTATCTTTATATTCCCTGTACAAAATGTTTTTTTATTTTTCTCAATCTCCTGTTTTATATTGCTAATCATTCATTTAACACTGACATGGTTTATCTTTGTCTGCTTAGTCTGAAATTAACCACCCATATCACAATATACTCCATCTTCATATACACATTCACTATCAACATCCACTTTTCCTATACCATGTCACCCTGTTCACCCTGGCTCCCCCCTCCCCCCAGTTTCCTGTTCCTCTTGTATTCCCATTCTCTCTCTCTCTCTCTCTCTCTCTTCATTGCTCACACTACTACTATTTCCACTGCCAAACACTTTTGTCTCTTCAAAACCGCTTTCCTGATTTTTTACTTCATCTCTTTCTTCTGATCTCTTACATGCATTACACATTGTACTTCCATCCAGCAACCAGTGCACTCACTCCAAAGCCCCTCAAATGCAATCCGTCATGTCTGTATGATTTCATTTTCTCTCTCTCTCTCTCTCTTTCAAACACATGCCATACATCCACAAACTGTATCTATCTATCTATAACTATAGATAGATTGTACCGCTGATTGGGGAAAATGGTCATGCAGTCTTGTCCTGGAAGGTTGTGCAACATGGAAATTTCAATCAAGAAAGGGTTTATGCAGAATTGCAAAGCTGGTGATTATGACAAACTTTGGAGCCAACTTGGAGTAGTGCCATGACATAAACTAGGTACTTGGAATGAATGTTATTACTGCATGAGAAGCATTCAAGGATTGTTTGAGCGAGGCAGTATCAGAGTGCATGCCCAGCATCAGGAGGATAAGCCAAGTAGGGATTAAGTGGAGGACTAGCAATATAAAGCAAGAGCTGCAAAAAAAGAAAAATTGTGGAAGGAATATAAACAAGGTGATCAGCTTGCCCATGAGCAGTATAAAGCACAAGCAAGAAAAGTAAGTAGTATGGGAAGGAAGGCTAAATCAGATTTCAAGAGAAAATTAGCTAAGCAGGCCAAAGTAAATCCAAAAGAGTTTTTTGCTCTGCAGCAAGTAAGAAAAAAGAATGATCATAGAAAGATAACTTTACTCAGTGCTGATGGTAGGAAGTGACAGAAGCAGAAGAAATAGTTCAATTACTTTGCAAGTATATATCATGAAGGTAGTGACTCTACAGTTACTGAGGTGACAAAATATCAATGTGACTTCAGCAGTATGCCTGGATGGTATGTCAGCTCATGTACTATGAGAATGTGCAGGTGAACTGGCAGCACCTCTGATGTTGTTTGTCTCATCTCTGAAAAGGTTCCAAGGGAAGAATAGAGGGTAAGATAGTTCCATTATATAAAGATGGCTCCAAGACAGAAGTAGCAAATTACAAACCAGTTTGTATCTCTGGATTGGTGGTTAAAGTATTGGAAAAGTTGGTTAAAAGTAAAATTCAGGAATGGGTGGATGAGAATATGATATTCTATAGGTGCAGCATGGCTTTGTAAAAGGTAGGTCCTGCCTCAGTAATTTATTCACATTTTATAATAAGATGGTAGCAGAATTGAATAAAGGAAATGGCTATACCATGATACTGCTGGATGTTGCAAAGGCATTTGACAGAATACTGCATGGAAAACTGTTACATAAGTTTGAGCAAATGGGAATGGATGAAGCTAGTAACATGAATTGGGGATGTGGCTGATAGACATCAGAGAGTGGTGTATGGTGAAGTGGAATCAATGTAAATTTGGTGACTAGTGGAGTATCCCAGGTCTCTGTGCTAGGACCACTATTTAATTTGTACATTAATGATATAGTGTAAAATTTGAAAGGGGATATTCAGTTGTTTGCTGATGATGCAAAATCAATTAGGGCAATAGTTGATAAAGTGATGTAGATATCTTCCAGGATGATTTAAATAAATTGGCAGTGTGGGCAAACAACAGTGGTTGTCAATTCAGTGTTGTAAAATGTAAGGTAATGCACTTCGGGATGAAAAGATTATTACACACTTTATTTATATTGATGGTACTAGTTTACAGGAAATTGATGAGGCTAGGGTTCTGGGGTAATAGTGGATAGAGATTTGAAATTCAGAGAACATATTGCAAGAGTTGGCAAAATAGCTCAGAGGATTACTTGGATTCTGAAGAACACATTGACAAGTAAAGATAGGGAAATTATTTATAAGGTTATGATTTGGTTACATGTGCACAGATTTGGTGCACATGTAACCAAATCATAACCTTATAAATAATTCTGTGCACAGATTTGGTCCTTGCATTTCTTGGGGATTGGAAAGTGATGGAGAGGATTCAGAGACGAGTAACCAAGTTGGTGACGTGTCTGTGGAATGTTTCCTACGAGGCTAGATTGAGGGTATGTCAGTTGCAGAGTTTAGCTGACAGGCAGAGGAGAGGGGATATGATAGAAACTTATAAGTTACTGAAGTGATATCATAAGATTGACACAGAAGAAATTTTTCAATAAATGGGGAGTAGGTGGGAAAACAAATGGTCACACTCTTTTACACGGCATGTCAAAAGTGTGGTTAGTAATAGTGTGCAGATTAGGTATTTTGTTTGTGGAGTGGTAAATGAGTGGAATGGATTGCCACTGGTTGTGAATGTCCCAACAGTGAATAGGTTTAAGGAAATGTATGATAGGTATTGTGTTAATGGATAGAGTGGGTCTCCCACGATGAATCTTTTGACTTCATGAAGTGCCCATATAAATATTAATAATAATATATGGAAGTGATGTGAAAAGAAATCTATGTATAGTTGAACTTGGTAATGACAAGCACCATAGAACTGACAAAATTTTCTCGTTATAACCATTACTCACCATATCGAGAGAGAAAATAATATATTTATATACCTATCTATATATTATTTGTGTGAATATGCCTGTATAAACTACAATACACTTAATATTAATCACAGCTTATTTGTCCATAATATTAAAACCATATACTTAATACTAAACAGTTTATTTCTCTTAATTAATAACAATATTAATTACTAATAAACATGATTTCAATTAGCCTTTTTTAAAACCAACATAATGTTATATCAGTTTTTCAATTGATTTAGCCAACCGTTGTTACATAAACATCACGTCTAAATTGTTTAGTAAATTTTTCCACTTGAGCCTTCAAGATCAGGTCATCTGTTGGGAATCCTATTCTTGTTGAGAGGCTTATACACTGGTTATACATGATAACTAATAATTAAGGAATTGACAGCGTACACTAGAAATATAAATTAAATAAACTTTAATATATACTTTCCGATATTTCGGCAAACGTCACGTTGCCATCTTCTTGGGAACTTATTACAAAGACACGTGCACACAAGTACTACATAAAAGCAAATGAGAACAGAAGCTAAGAAGTTAACGTTTTCCTAAAGTCCTGATGTGCCCCCTGGCGGGCTATATTGGTAGTTCTTGGCCTTTGGGCTGAAGTTCTTCTGATAAATGTTTCCCAAATTTTGGGCAGTCTCATGCATCCAAATTTGTTGAGGTTTGGCATGTTCCTAAGGGCTGAGGCTGATTCCATGAATAGTCTTTCATATTTGAACTTGCTGCGGTGTATTACTGTGGCTTTCTTCCATCTTATTCTGTGGAGAGTATCCAGAGCGTGGTCTGCAAGCTCAGAGTGGCTGTACTTGCGAAATCGGATGTAATCCTTGTGTTCTGAAATTCTGATATTTGTTGTCTTGCCTGTTTGGCCAAAGTAGAACTGTTTACAGCTGCAAGGGACCTGGTATACACCAGGTAGGTCTAGGGGAAGTGGTTGGTCTTTAGTGGAGCAGATAAGTGATGCCAATTTTCTATGTGGTCTGTAACAGATGGTCAAGTCATGTTTTTTTAAGATTTTGTTGATTTTTTCCGAGGTGCCTCGGATGTAGGGAATGGTGATGGATCTAGAATAATCTTTTTTGTGAAGGGGGGAGTGGTGGGTTGTGGATAACTGGGTTAAGTATTTTTTGGATTCTTTGGGGGGGGGGGAAATTGACTGAGAAAGTGTCACGGATGTGATTTAGTTCAGTAGTTAGGGCTTGATCATTAGAACAGATTATTTTTGCCCTGTTGAATAGTGTCTTAATAACTCCATATTGTTGTGAGGGGGGGGGTGATGGGATTGTTGGTGAATGTATCTACCTGTATGGGTGGGTTTTCTATAAACTGAGAAAACCAAGGTTCCATCAGGTTGGCGGGTGACTAGTGTGTCTAGGAAGGGGAGGTTATTGTTTGCCTCTTTTTCCAGGGTGAACTTGATTCTAGAGTGTTGGTTGTTTAAGTGTGTTAGGAAGGAGAGGAGTGAATCTGGGCCATGTGGCCAAATAGCGAACACATCATCAATGTAGGGAAGCCATATGGTAGGTTTTTGTGGGGCTGAGTTTAAGGCTTTCTCTTCAAAAGTCTCCATAAAGAAGTTAGCCAAGGGTGGGGAAAGTGGTGAACCCATGGCTGTCCCCTCTATTTGTTTGTAGAATTTTTCCTGCCAAACGAAATAGCCTGAGTTCATTGTAAACTGAAATAGGGCTGAGATATCGGGAAGAAATTTAGCTTGGATTAGCTCTAAGGTTTCTTTGATGGGGACATTCGTGAATAAGGAGGAGACATCAAAACTGACCATTATGTCATTATGTTGGAGTGTGAGGTTTTCTATACTGGCATTGAAGTGGGCTGAGTTTTTTTATGTGTGATGGTGTGTTGCCAGTATAGTGTGAGAGCACTTTGGCTAAATGCTTGACTAGTTTGTAAGTGGGGGAATCAATGCCATCCACTATGGGACATAATGGCACATTATCTTTATGTATTTTTGGGAGCCCATATATGCGAGGGCGGTCTAGAGTTATAGGGTTTCAGTCTGTTGGTAATCTCCACAGGCCAAGAAGTGACCTTCTTAAGGAGCCTATGGAGTTTTCTAATTTGAGAGTTGGTGGGGAATCCAGTACTTCTTTGCATAGTAAACCACTGGTGCTTTATTGCTGTTTGTGAGCTTGCACTTTCTAGATTTTATATTTTGGTTATGTTGTTTTCCTGTGCCAGGATGTAAACATCTTTATTTGTCTGCAATGTTGATACTGTTGAAGAGGACAAAGAAAACTTTTTACACACTTCAGCATATTTCATACCACATTCTAACTCATGAATAATTTTGACTTTTTCGTGAACTGAGAGACACTTTCTTTTAGCAGACATGTTTCTGAAGGCAGGATTCATTTTAACTGATTTTATAGTTGTGGCAGTGTTTGGTTAAAGTGAGAGAGGAAGGCTGGAGGCTAGACATCATTTTAACTGATTTTATAGTTGTGGCAGTGTTTGGTTAAAGTGAGAGAGGAAGGCTGGAGGCTAGACACCGGAGAGGTAGATAGGTAGAGTGGGGGATGGTTTCATAAGGACAAGATTAGGTTATAAACTGACAAGTAATCCATTGCTGGTGATCATAAAAGCTAAGTCACTCCTTTCATTTTTGTCCAAGAACTATCTGAGCAATTTATTTTTATCCAAGAATTGGGTATTCAAAGAACTACCAGAGCAATTAAGAATGTTTGCATAGTTAAAAGTAGTAGTAGTTTTGTATGATGATACAATGACTGTGAGTCCCTTTACGGGAAGATATGGCACCATATGGCACCATCCGGGCTCAGGACCGGACCGGCATAGCTGATGAATCAGGCCTGTGGCTGGGTCTTAAGTATTTCTGACTGTAATCTGTGTGTGTGTGTTCACGGGGCCGGTTTGCCTGCTTGTGGAATGAAAAATCCCAGATAACTGGGAGGGGGGACCTGCTGTCCATGCCCAAGACTGGCTAACTTGGCTACTATGGCTGAGGAAGATCCTTAAGTTCCTCACATCATCGACGGGAATCGAACCTAGGATACTCCTTCTCCAGGCATATGGTTGTGAAGTGCAAAGCCACTATGCTAATTGTACGGACAGTTAAAAGTTATATCGTATAGCAGTGTGGCATGCTTATTATAAAAGTGAGCAATTGTATAGGAGTATGTGTAAATTAAAATCATTATGATTTTTTGCTCATTGCAGTCATGATCTCATTTATTTTCATGCTTGTTACAGAAAAGTTTGTCTATATATATATATATTACTATTATTATTACTATTACTATTATTACGGGCAACTCCAGGGAGTCATTAGACTCATCGAGGGAGGCCCCAAATCATATTCATCACAACTATCTGACATTCATACAGTATCTATCATACCTCGCCTTAAACTCATTCACTGTCACAGCATCCACTACAGACTCAGGGAGCGCATTCCACTCATTCACTACTCTAAAAGTAAAGAACCCAGCTCTAACACCTTTACTAACCACACTTTTGCCCAGTTTCCATGGATGTCCTCTAGTCCTCCCACAACCAGCCCTGTTCTCAAAAATATCTTCTGAATTAATTTTATAGAAACCCTTCAGTAATTTGAATGTCTCAATCATATCTCCCCTCCTCCGCCTATCAACCAATTTTTGCAACCCACAAATCCTCAACCTGTTCTCATACGGTTCATTCCACAGACCTGCTATCATCTTGGTCACTCGCCTCTGGATCCTCTCCACCTCCTCCCCATCAAGAAGAAACCTAGGTGACCAAATCTGAGCACAGTAGTCTAGATGGGGTCTTATCAAGGCTCGATAGAGAGGAACAATAACCTGCTTGTCTCTGCTTGTCAACGTATTCTTCAGCAACCAAGTGATTTGATGAGCTATTTTGGTCACTTCTGCAATGTGTCCCCTAAATTTCAATTCCTTATCCACCAACACTCCTAAATCTCGTGCCTCATCAATTTCCTGGAGCAGGGTTCCACCAATGCAGTAAACTGCCGCCAATCTTTTCATCCCAAAATGCATAACCTTACATTTTGCCACATTAAACTGACATCCATTCTCCTTAGCCCAGACCTCCAATCTATCCAAATCATCCTGCAAAATTTTGACGTCATCTGCATTCACTATTGCCCTACCCAACTTCGCATCATCCGCAAACAAATGTACTGTTCCTCTCAGATCATTTCCTATATCGTTTATGAACAAATTAAACAGCAGTGGTCCAAGAACAGATCCTTGTGGCACACCACTAGTCACAGGCCGTCTTGTGGACTCTACTCCCGAGTAAACCACTCTCTGATATCTCTCCGTCAACCACCCTCCTATCCATCTCACCAACCCTATGTCCATTCCCATATGCTGCAATTTACTGATTAGAATTCCATGTGGAATCCTGTCAAAGGCCTTGGCAAGGTCCAGTAGAATCACCGTAAACCCATTACCCTTATCCAGTTCAGCCGTCACTGTGTTATAATACGTGAATGTATATATATATATATATATATATATACATTCAGAGCTGGTTCATGGGAGTGTGACCTGTGCTCTTGCATGGAATCCTTTGCTTAGAATGCTTTATGTTTGGTGCAGAATGTAAAAATCGATGAATTAAGTTGTATTAAATTATTACTTTCTTACTAAATAGCTTAAGGAAATTACAACGTACAGTAGAATATACACTAAAATAAATTTTAATACACTTCCAATATTTCGGCAACGTCACGTTGCCATTATCACAGGAACTTAAATACAAGACACGTGCATGCAAGCCCCCCTCCCCCGTATATATATGGCCTCCCAAAACTAAATAAAGAAAATCTGCCATTACGTTCCATAGTGGATGGCATTGATTCCCCCACATACAAACTAGCTAAACATTTGGCCAAAGCCCTCACACTATATTGGCAACACACCATCACACATAAAAAATTCAATTCACTTCAAAGCCAGCTTAGAAAACCTTACCCTCAAACAACTGATGTAATGGTCAGCTTTGATGTCTCTTCCCTATTCACAAATGTCCCACTCAAAGAATCCTTAGAGCTAATCCAAGCTAAATTTCCTCCCGATATCACAGCCCTATTTCAGTTCACAATGAACTCAGGCTATTTTGGTTGGCAAGGAAAATTCTACAAACAAATAGAGGGGACAGCCATGGGTTCTCCACTCTCCCCACCCTTGGCCAACTTTTATATGGAGACTTTTGTAGAGAAAGCCTTAAACTCTGCACCACAAAAACCAACCGTATGGCTTCGCCATGTTGATGATGTATTTGCTATTTGGCCACATGGCTCTGATGCACTCCTCTCCTTCCTAACATGCTTAAACAACCAACACCCCATAATCAAGTTCACCCTGGAAGAAGAAAAAAAACAACTGCCTTCCTTTCTTAGACACACTAGTCACCCGCTAACCTGATGGAACCTTGGTTTTCTCAGTTTATAGAAAACCCATCCATACAGGCAGATACATTCACCAACAATCCCCCCCCCCCCACACAACAATATGGAGTCATTAAGACACTACAGAACACGGCTAAACTTATCTGTTCAAATGACAGTGCCCTAACCACAGAACTAAACCACATTCTCAACACTTTCTCAGCCAATGGCTACCCCCCCCCCCCCTTCGCAACAAGGATTACTCTAAATCCCTCACCATTCCCTATATCCGAGACACCTCGGAAAAAAATTACAAAAATCCATAAAATGACTTAATTTTTAACTTCTTGTTACAGACCTTATAAAAAATTGGCATCCCTTATCCGCTCCACTAAAGACCAACCTCCCCCCCCCCCAGACCTACCTGGTATATACCAAGTCACTTGCAGCCGTAAGCTGTCCTACTTTGGCCAAACAGGCAGGACAGCTAATATCAGAATTTCAGAACACAAGAACTACATCCGGTTTCACCAATACAGCCACTGGTCTAGCAGACCATGCACTGGATTCCCACCATAGAATACCTTGGAAAAAACCACGATAATACACCGTAGTAAATTCAGATAGGAAAGGCTATTCATGGAATCAGCTTCAGCCCTAAGAAACAATCCCAACCTAAACAAATTTGGTTGCATGAGACTGACCCAAATTTGAGAACCGACATCAGAAGACCTTCAGCCCAATCGCCCAAGAATACTAACATTGCCCGCTAGGGGGGCACCATCAGGACTTTTAGGAGAAAGAATAGCTTCCTGCTTCATTCCTCATTTACTGTGTGTTGTGCTTGCATGCACGTGTCTTGTATTTAAGTTCTTGTGATAATGGCAACATGACATTGCCGAAATATTGGAAGTGTATTAAAATTTATTTTAGTGTATATTCTATTGTACGTTGTAATTTCCTTAAACTATTTAGTAAGAATGTATAACCGACGTATAAGCCTTTCCACGAGAATTGTATTAAATTAGGTGATTTTTTAACAAAGCAAACAAAAACAAATATGAATTACCCAAAATGTGATGTATGCACACTGAGTTTTTTTTTTTTTACTCACAAAATTTCTAGTTGAATATTTTTCTTAGAAATTTATGAATCTGCATTCAAATTTTTTAGAAATTTGAATGCTGATTGATATCTTGCACAAGGCCCTTCAAAATATGGAGCCTGTACTGTGTGTGTATATAGGCACACACAGACACACAATATTTTTACTTGTTCTATTTCTGTTAGTTTTCCTATAGAAAGTTTCAAGTTACATTATTTCTGACTATATTTTCTTTATAGAGGCTAATGGAAGATAAGTCACAAGTGACATTTGCTGATAAAGTTGCACAGCTGTGCTACAATCATTACAACAATCTTCCAAAAACTGGCAAGCCACAACCTGATAGAGAGTGGACAATGCTTGCTGCATTTTTGATTAGCTTTGAGGGAGAAGATTCTTCTGGTAAGCTGTGAGTAGTTGAATTTTAAAAGATTTTTTATATAACTTCATGTTTTTACTGATAGTGCAAGTATGTTAATCTACTTTGGATGGTTATCTAATGTGGTCCAAGCAGAAAGAACTCTATGATAATTTTGCCATTGACACATTCTAAATATGAATATTTTCCTAACATTGGTATCATCATTATCAATATTATTATGATCATCATCGTCACGACTTCTAACGTCTGTACTATCATAAACTTCATTGAAAGAGGTCCACCTGAGGAAAGCCTTGCCACCTACTTTCATTATAAACAGTGCTAGTGCTTCTGTAAAAATAATCATAATTTAAAATTATGAATCTTTTTACAATTGCTTCTTGTATATTATTAATTTTGGTTTTGTAACATATATGATCAGCACTTGTTATGTGCCCAATATTGATATGTTAAAATGAAATGTAACGCATTTGAGATTGATGTACTTACTATATTCTGATAGTTGTAATAATTTCAATCTTTATTATAATTCACAGTTGTTAAGTGTTGTGATATCTGTCGTTCTTTGTAAAGACATTCTCTTTTTGCTAACGACAGCATGTCAGCCATTACTACCTAACTTCTCGCTTGCCATTTACATGAAGTGCGCATGCACACCAAGGAGATTGATCAGTGATTGACAACTGACAGAGAGAGAAAGAGAGAGCATTCAGCATCTGGGTAATGGGGGAAAATAAGAGAAGACAGAATAAAAGTTTGAGAACAGAGACCAGAGAATTTTGTTTTAAGAAGTTTTTTAAGAAAATCTGACATTCGGGAATATATTAATAGAAGATTCCAAAAAGGAATTATAGCAAGGCGAATCCTTTAACTGGAAGAGTTAAGATGGGCAACAAGTGAACAGTAAATAAAAGAAGATATTAAGTAGACATTCTGTTTCAATGTTTGAAGAAACAGAAAATGTAAAGTTTCACCTTCTGTCTCAAGGACGTTGGTGATATTAATCATTCTGTTTGAACAAGTGGCTGAATTAGTGAAATCTGAAAATGCAAAGTGGCTTCTCTATTTAGATATGTTGTGTAAAATTCGATGCAGTAGGATTTTTCCTCTTTTTGCATCAACTTTTACAGAGGTCGCAACTCTTAAACAAGCTAAATAATTTTGTATTGACGTTGTAAATGTTATAAAAGTCCATGTATTTAATTCCAAGAAATTATCATACAAATTTGTGCTAAAGAGTAAATGTTTAAATTGTAAGATTCAAGGGTAAAGCCTTAGAAATCAGTGCAGTATTGATGTAGGAATTGTATACAATGTAAGTGATTTTAAATGTGCTCGGAGTCAGCCAGATACCAGATTCAAGGACAGTGATAAAAGGTGGTTTAGTTCTGAAGCAGTTCCATTTTTTGAAAACAGGATTATGTGTATGTATCCCGTGAGAACAAAAAAGTGAACATTAACGTGAAGGTCAAGACCGTTTGTACGGGAATGTTTGGGGGGGCCTCGACCCTCAGTACAGGGACCCGAGAAATCGTATAAAGGAGGTCATCTAAGGAAAAAAAAAAAAAAAAAAGGAGGAGAAGAGAAGAGAGAACTTTAGAAGCAGTCCATTCGCTGTGCGTTGTCGGGCCTATTGAAGCTGCGAGGGATAGCCACGGGAGCCGTAAAGCCACCGAAGGAGAAGAGAAGCAGGACCGGCATGCATTGCCAGTAGGACAGTCTGCTAAGTGCCTTAAACGTCGAACCTCTTTGACTGATTCAGTAATACCAGTAAAAATGTGCTTCAAGCTCCGGGAGTCATCCACGTGAGACGACAGTGATGACAGAAACTTTGTGTGGATGTCAAAAACCTGAAACGAAGGAACTAGGAACGGATATAGTAACGTTAAAGAAGATATGGAGTACAGTTTGTTGTGATTGCTTAAGATATGTGAAATTGACTGAGAGTCAATGGGACATTTATTGTGCTTAATACAGTTCATAGTTCAGGACTGGAAAGTTAATCTAAGAGTAAATTGTTCACAAATATAGTTGGAAATACTTGTTATAAATTATAGAGCATGATAATCCTAGAAATGAGAAGGGTTTAATTGCTGAAATTTTATGCTTAGAGTAAAGCTAAGAGAGAACTCCTTTTATTGTATGATATAGTATGATTGCAATTTAGTTTAAATAAACATGTTTGTTTTGTTTACAAAGTGTGCCCCTGATCTTTATGCAATGCACTGTTTCCAAAAAAAACCGGACCTGTGTGCAAAAGAATAAAATATTAGCCATGACCATTTAATTAAGCTTTAGAATAGTTTCAGAATATGCTCTACTGGAAGTATAATTATACCTAATACCATAAGGAGAACACTGTTGGTGCAGTTGATAAATCTAAATAAATTTCCAGAGTTCCATAGAGTGGAGTTAATAAAGGATATAGAAGGATAAAGTAAGAGAAACATAGAAAGTAGAGAAAGTAAAGATAAAGTAGTAGAGTAGAGAAATTAATATAAGTAGTAAAAGATAAAGAATAGAGAATAATAATAATATAATAGAGATACGTTAATAGAAAAATATTACAAAGCAGCAGAAAAGATTACAGTTGTTTATGAAATAGTAAAAGAAACTGTTTTTTCTGGTAAAGAATCGGTGATTTGTGTGTCATATTAAATTGTGCACGGTAAGAATGTGTATACTCCAGTGAAACAGTGAGGATGATTGGAACCAACTTATGCTAAATAAGGAAACTGAAAAAAATCTGATGTAAGTGAAGAAATAGTTTTATATTTTTAGAAAAGACCTAATAAAAAACTGACTCTAATGAACATTTATTGTAGAAATTTGTTGTGAAAACAAAATGTTCATTCTAGTAGACATGATTAAGTACGTGTTAAACAAACCAATAATAGAATGAGTCAAAGAGTGAATAATTTTATCCTTTAAAATATAAAGGAGATCTCTAAAGTATAGATTTATTTTAGAGGACCTTGAATTCAATTAGTTTTGTTCTTATTAAATTAATTTATTTATATAGTGTTTTAGTTTCATTAAACATATACATTTTTTATTTGCTTTTGAGTCAGTAATTTTCCAGATTCTAAAAGGAATAAAATTAAAAGTCATTGCATTAATTGGATTGAACACTTGTGTATTTACTTAACATTCGGTGTAAAAGAACAATCTCTTTGGCACGGCTGACAGATTTTTTAAAATAACTGGAACAGCTGACATGATGATAAATGACAATTCCATAGGATTGAAGGAATTTTCATCATAAGAAAGATTTCAGAGATGTTCCCACCTACTAAATCTTTGAGAAGTCTGTACTGTATATGAACTTACTATTGTACCTCTTAATTATTGTCCTATCTTTCTCTTTCCACTTTTTCTCTTGTTTATTGTACTTTGAAATACAATATATGTTTCTGAGGGTAACGTATGAAAGATATTGATTAGAACAGAGCAGAAAGATAAGCATTTTTTTTAATTAAGTTAAGATTATTAGGTTAATTTGTTGTAGTGTGTCAACATAAAGTTGTACACAAATCACGATCAGGAGAAGAAGAGGTCTCATTGACTGTGTTATTGTTGATATCTTCACTCTGGTTCAAGATGCATGAGTATATAGAGGGTTTGAAATAGTAAAGAAAGTTTTAAAAAGAATCAAAGTTGAGCAGCTTTCAGAGATTAACTGTAGATTTGAATACATAAATGTTATTCACAAAAAAATGAAAAGTTTGAAAACTAGAGCCAAACTTTAGAGATTCATTGGAAGACTTTGAAGAAAGCATTAATTGATTTAGCCAGAGAAGCCTGTGGTGAGGTTGTCTGCAAGAATAGGAAAATTGGGACTCTAGTGGACTCGGGAAGTTAGAGGCATTCGAGGAAAGGAAGAAAGCATATCAAACATTCCTGTCAAGTAGGTCAGTATGTGCTCTGAGAGAATACAGAGTAAAATGTTAGAGGTGATGTGCAAAACTAACTAAACAAAATTGTGGAAAGACTTTGGTAAGAACATAGAAAATAAATATCAGAAAGGGAGAAAAATATTCTGGAGGCTACTGAAAAAACTTAGAAATGTAGGAAAGAGTGCTGTACAGGGAATCAAATATCATACAGTGGACATGAAAAGTGAAGTTATTCTAGATATCTCAAGTGATTGTTTTCAAGGGTTGCTACATGAAATAAGCAGTGAGAGCACTGTGGTAGAAAACATTCACGAGGAATGCAGCTGAGTCTACATATCAATAAATGAGGTAGCAAAAGTCATTGATAACCTGAAATATGCAAACAATTAAGTTTGCGCCTGAAACAAAGTTCAAGTCTGAGGTCCAAAGTTCAACTCTTTGTTTCAGGTGCAAACTTAATTGTTTGCATACTTGGGATTAGGAGTTAAAGTAACCAAGTTTATAAAATAACTTGGTTATCCTAATATACAATATCCCCAAGTTAAAAAATTTATTACATCTATATCTCCTCCAGAAATTTTTATTAAAAATAAAAATATCTTGTTGCAACTTCTATAGGTAAAGTTGATAAGTCTCCGTATTACTATAACCTTGGTATTTAGGGTCTAGCTACTCACTGAGGAGACCTCAAAAAAGGTTGAAACCGGTCTGGGTAGTGACCCCACCCATAATGCATTGCAGTATACATCTTCTAGTGAGATGTGCTTTACATTATGGGAAAATACTAAGAATAGTGATCAGAGCTTTACCCACCTTTACAATGAGTTGCCCTGGTGTTATATCATCTTTAGACTTGAACTTTGTTTCAGGCGCAAACTTAATTGTTTGCATACTTGGGATTAGGAGTTAAAATAAAATAAACAAGTTTATAAAATAACTTGGTTATCCTAATATATATATGTATATATATATATATATATAAACAGACTGATTAAAAACCATTGATTAGCTAATATGTAAATGATTGTTGCTGCTGTCAGGTTCTGTGGTTGTTAGATTTTTGATGAATGCAGATCGAATTTGATGTTTGATGAAACCTGGGTTTTTGTTGCACTGTGTGTGTATGTGGGGGGGGGGAATAAGAAGCATTTCTAAGGCTTGTTTAAATTTTCTTATAAAATAGTTATGATCAATATATGGAATTTCTGTTTTTTGCTGAACCACTTGGCGGCTTGTATTTGTTGTGTGGAAAGCTAATTCCAACCTTTTCTTTCCTTTCTTATCAGCATCTTTTATGTTCAGAAATGTGTATCTCTTCAGACCATCCTATGTGGTCTACATATCAAATGCCACAAGAGCAATGAATTTTATATACTCTTGGTTTCTTTATGGGCAGATGTGGGGAGATATTGTTGCATGTAAAACCTCAAAATCGTATACAGCGATAACAAAGTTACCTTAACATGGTAATTACAAAGCAATGCTGCAATTTTGTCTGTAACGTTTGTGATGTAATTGCATTTATGAAATCTTGTTTATTTGAAATAATTCTCAGAGGTGTGTCAAGAATTTTGTTAATCATCTTCAGTTCATATCCACTGAGGGAGAGAGTATGTCTAAGGTAACAAAGTTCTTCATTCCTTTTTTTGCGATGTACAGGAAATGTTGCTTGCTCTGTCCTGTGATGTTTTTATCAAGCCTATCTTTTGTAATGGATATTGGTGTGAAGCAGCATGTAAGATCTTCCGGTTGTGGTTGGTTTTCTGTATACTGAAAAGATCAGTCTTTTTTCTTTCTCAGATATTTTGAAAAGGATGTTAAGTATTGGTAATTTTCTGTGATCTTCACTTCAAGAGTTAATTTTCCATATTTCTTACTTTTATATCCATCAGACATTAATTTTCAATCCTGTTCACTAACCTGTTATCTAAACCCATATTATAATTTAATATCAACTTATTGTGTAGCATCCTGTCAGATGCCTGTTTGGAAATTAAAAAAAAAAAAAATGTCGGTGTATGCCTTTTGCTCATCAGCTTCTCCTTTCTGTTTTTCACTTGCAAATTGACTCGCACCATACCTTGAAGCCTTCACCTTCAGATAAAAAGCCCTGTTAAAAGTTCTTGTTCTATACAGGATTTGAACCCAAGTCTTCCCAACCAAAGAGCATAATAGAAATTGACTTAGCTATTGAAATTTCTGTCCTTGTTGGTAATCAAATTATGGAAACTAGAAAGATCACTGCTTAATAAATCCATGCTGATCCCCATAGATAATATTAACATCATCCACCTAATTTTGTATACAGTCATTCACTAATTTTTCCCAAATCTTAACAATAACAGATGTAATACAAACTAGTTTATAGTTTGTATTACATTGTCTTTTAAGAGAATGTGCTAAGAACTGACAGCTTCAGTGACTTGGCTGTTTGATGAAAGTTTATATGTTGGAAAATATCCAAGGAGTGGAAGGATGATAAGACAAGAAATCCCATCCAGTCCTATTGCCTTGTTGACTTTCAGGGAACTTAGTATTGGAAATACACCACAATAAAGTGATTATTAAAGAGTTCCACTATGTTATCTGCATTGGTCACTTGATCCCATTTCCATCTAACTAGTTCATTTGTCTATAATCCTTTCTCCTCCTACTGACCACGTAATGAAACAGTCCCTTGGCTGACTGTGCTTAGCTGATTTGGTCCCAGCATCAAAGGATCAAAAAATGCAAAATTTTGATTCGGTCCTAGCATTGAATGCCTGAGGCATTGGTCTGATAAAAAATCCAGAAATTCCTTTCTCTTACAACTGGATGTTGTTTCCTCTGTTCACTTATACTGGAGCCAGTTTATGATTAGTAATGATATAGTCAATTATAGATCTTGTGTCCTTACCATTCCAAGTATATATGTGTGTGTGTGTGTGTATTTTATTTTATTTTTTACTGGAAAAAGTATGTTATTTTTTTATTATTACAAATGCAAAAGTCTAATAGTTTAGGTGAATTTCATTCAGCAGATGCGTAAGTGGTTATCAACGTAATGCAGATAAGGTAATAGAATTTTTTTATAATTAACATAAAAAAGATATATCAAAAACATTTTTCACTGTTGTATTAGAAATCAAAATTTATTTTACAATGAAAATATTGCATCGTTGCATAGATTTTAATCACAGAACTGAACATTTCAGGTAAATTATTTTCTCTGTATGCATAGTAACAGGCACAAAATAAATTCATAAAAATATCACTTAATACACTGCAGTCTTGATAGTTTTTGACTCAGCAGTCAGTTTGATTTGGATCTTATGATGTGAAAGTATACTATGTTATTTTTGTTTGTACATATATTATAATATAATTATTATGGAAGGGTGCATGATTTCATAATCATATAAAATAAAGCTATGTATATTTTGATTTTGCTGTATATATTGAATAATAGCATTATTAGAAAATTCCTCTTGGTGTTATTCTTGACCCCCCCCTTTCTCCCTTAGGCCTTGAAATTGTGTCCTTATCCACAGGGTCAAAATGTGTAGGAAAATCAAAGTACAGTGATAAAGGTATAGTTCATTTCATTTACTTATCGTAAGCATAAAAAATTAGCAGATAGATGTTGTAATTTTAATTTCAAAATTCAAAATAATGTAAAAGCCATCATTTGTATTTGTATTTTGATATATGATTTTAGTGAAGGTTACATATGAAAAATGTTTATTTTTCATATATAATCAAATACACCCTTTATCTGACCTTTCAATTATCAAAATGGCATGGCAGGTTCCGATAACTGATGTACGCTTACACGGTGCTCTACCAGAAGTCAGTTGACATACAAGAGTCAGTTAATTGAAGAGTTGTTTTAAAGGTCAGATAAACAACAGATTGCTGTATTTCATAAATAGTCAAGTACTGTTTAAGAGGAGAATTTTTGTTTTCACTTTCATGACATTTTTTACAATTCTGAAGTATTGTTGTTGTTTGTGTTGTTATTATTATTATTACAGAAGCATCTCCTTGGAGTCCAGTGATTCATCATGGGAGGTCCTTATTTATCGCTGACATAATCAATATTGTGTGTCTCTCATTAAAATCATTCAATCACAGCATACTAATGGCTGCCTCTGGAAACCTATTCCACTCATTTACTACTTTCCAAGCAAAAATCTAGTCCTTTTGCTAACCATACTCTTATTCAACTTCTAGGGGATGATCACTTGCTCCCCCCCCCCCACTCTGCCCCATCCAGTTATGTGAAAAAATTTCTTTATCATCTACTCTATAAAATCCCTTTTCCTCTTATCTGGTTATTAGCTAAACACTATATACAAATCTTCAATTTATCTTAACAACTGCCTTTCACTATCAAAGATATAGGAGTCTTATTCTAATCACACGTCATCATATTTTTTTCTAAAATTAATAATACTATGTTCTTCAGTTATTCCTTTGTGTTATTCTGTGTATAACATCATACAACTCTTACTGTTTTAAATGCTCTGTTGTTTGTGTTTTACTTTCTATTCAACTGCCTGATGCTACTAATGATGAGTTGTCATTTTCAGCTTGAAATTATATGACTTTAAATATATATATATATATATATATATATTGTGCCTCAGAAGACTGAAATATTAGATTTAGTGATATTGGAGTCTTGATAGAAAACATTAATTTAATTTGGAAAAAAATTGTTGATGGAAGCTGGTGATGGTGTAAGAGTTTAATCTTTAAAGGCACCTGTGGCATAACTATAAATATCTGTATAAATATCTATATATATCTATACTTTCATTTCATTACAGTTAATTACTGTGGTTATCGTGTAATTTGTTGTTTGTAAAATTTTCATGTAGTCTCATGATATCCTGTACACTCCATCAGAGTGCATATCAGAAATTTGATGATGATGATGTTCCTCTGATTTTTTGAGTATTTGTTTTAAAGTAAAAATTGGATCAAATCCTTATTTGGCCTGAACCTAACTTGTTGTTCCACAATTTTTTTTTAACCTCTTCTCAAGTATGTTTGTATAATTTCCCTGAACTAGTCATCAGGAAATTCAGTATTAAAGATGTAATCAGAATTTATCTGGTAATAAATTAAATTAGCCAAGAACTTATATTCTTGTTCCTTTATCATTAAATGCGTTTATCTGATAAATGTTAGTTTTTTGACTGTTCAATTTAATCCCCCCCCCCCCCAAGTGTGTATGACTAAATGCAAAATTGCATTTAACAGTCTCTCTAACTTTTGAAGTTTGCTTGGAATTTTTTTTTTTTACATGTTACTTAGGTTTCCTTTGTTGATAAAGCAGAATAAATGAAATTCATAGTGGCTAATTTTTAAACATCAATTAAATTATAGTGTGTAGAATTATATAATAGTGCTTTTGTGTTATAGCCAGACTGGATATAATCGTTGTACTGTGGTATTGTGATTTTAACTAGATTTTTAAAATATATTAACTTTTTTTTGGCTCTATAGGTGATGTAGTGAATGATAGCCATTCAGAAGTATTAGCAAGAAGAACAGTTTTGAGGTTTGTGTTTATTTATATTATTATTATATATACTGTAATACATTTGGTAATATATGACATTGTTTAAAAAGTTTACAATTGAAACTAGTTGCAATTAGAAGATAATGAATTATCAAGGGGGTGCTTAAGGGTCAAAGCTGTATAACTGAGAGGAGACCTCCACATAGCCTTTAAAGGCATGCGGAGAACCGACCAGGGCTTCTGACCTAATGTCCAATCCTCACCTTCTCATGTTGCACCCTATTGGGTATCTGCTTTGATACTGAACGAACGAGGATGGGCTGGCAATTTGAGATTTAGCCAACCAAATTGTATTCTTATTGGTTAAACCAAAATAAAAAATTAACAACATGACAAAATTTCATGCCGGCTGGGGCGTCGCCCGGTTAAACAAGACCCCTGTTGTTTTTGCCAGGGAACCAGGGCGAACAGCGAAAATTCAGCTACTGGAACAAATCTGAAAACAAACCCCAACTCAACATCACGAGAGTTAAAGATAGGTACTATCAACGTAAGAAGCCTGAATGGCAAAGAAATGGAGCTAGCTGAGGAATTAGATAAGTACCAGATCGACATAATAGGGGTGACTGAAACAAAAAAGACCAAAACTGGTGAGATCTTTCTGAGCAATAAATACAAAATGTTATATTCAGGCAATGACAAGCAAGGTAAAGAAGGAGTAGCCATAGTATTCAACAAAATACGAGGCTAATCTTCTTGAATTGCAGTCAGTCTTAAGTAGAGTAATGTGGGCTAATATCAGAATGGGGAATTGGACAATGAGACTTATTTGTGCCTATGGTCCCACAGAAGGTTCTACTAAGGTAGAAGTGGAGGAATTTTTTGATGCTTTAGAAAAAGCAACTGACACAATGAAAAGGAAAAGTTGGTCCATGTTGGGGATCTAAATAGCAGAGTAGGAAATGATTGTGAGACATACAAAAATATTTTGGGAAAATTTGGAGAAAAGAGCAAAGCTAATAATAATGGCAAATATCTGTTGGATTTCTGCTCAGGACATGGACTGGTTATTACTAACACCATGTTCCAACATAAAAATGTGCACAAATTCACATAGAGAGAAGAGGCAAGGAATAAGAAAAGTCTCATTGACTATGTTATAGTTGATAGTGATGTTTTCTCCCTGGTGCAGGACACCAGAGTGTACAGAGGATTTGAAATTGGAAGTGATCACTATTAGTCTTGAGCAGGATAAAATTGAATTTCATATTGAAAAGAATAACATGTAAGAAAGTTTTAAAGCGAATAAAACTTGAGCAGCTCTCAGATGTGAACTGTAGACTAAAATACAGAAAGATTATTGAAAAGAAAATGAAAGAGTTTGAGAACAGGAATCAAACCTTGGAGATTCAGTGGCAAACTCTGAAGAAAACATTGATTGATTCTGCCAGAGAAGCATGTGGTGAGGTTGTGTGTAAGGATAAAAAAATCAGAACTCCTTGGTGGACACAGGAAGTTAAAGAGGCAGTGAAGGAAAAGAAGAAAGCATATCAAAAGTTACTGACAAATAAGTCAGCTTTTACTCTTACAGAATATAGAGACAAATGTAAGAAAGCTAAACAGTGTGTAAAACTAGCTAAACAAAAGTCATGGGAGGACTTTGGCAAGAATATAGAAAATAAATATCAAGAAGGTGGCAAAATATTCTGGAGGTTGTTGAAGAAGCTTAGGAATGGAGGAAAGAGTGCTGTAAAAGGAGTTAGAGATGATAAAGGTGACATGAAAACAGGAGAAAAAGATATCCTTGAAGTATGGAGTAATTACTTTGAAAAACTGCTAAATGAAACAAGCAGTGATGACAGCACACTGGTAAAAAACACTGAAGTCAGGAATACATATCCATACTTGAAGTAGAAAAAGCCATCAAAAGCTTGAAATGTGGAAAGGCAGCAGGAGTAGATGATATTTGACCAGAAATGCTGAAGTATGGTGGTATAAAAGTCTTGCAGTGACTGCACTGCATAGTTCAGAAAGCCTGGACAGAGGGACGAATTCCCGATGATTGGAGTAGAGCTCTCATAGTACCCATATATAAAAAGGGAAATAAAACTGAATGTGAGAATTACAGAGGTATTTCCCTACTGAGTGTTCCTGGCAAGATCTATGCAAGTATACTTGAGAAACGGTTGAGAAGAATTGTGGAAGAAAAGCTTGGTGAAGAACAAGCTGGATTCAGGCCAAATACAGGCTGTCAGGATCAAATCTTCACTTTACGACAAATAGTCAAGAAAGCATGGGAATATAACAAAGCTATGTATTTAAGTTTTGTCGATTTGGAAAAGGCATATGACAAGGTGCCAAGAGAGAAGCTATTCAATACGTTGCAGTTATATGGTGTCAATGGGACATTATATCAAGCAATACTTAGTCTTTATTTGAGTTGTAAGTCAGCAGTTAGAATTGAAGGAAGTACAGGAAGATGGTTTAATGTTAAATCTGGTGTGAGACAATGATGTACATTATCCCCTCTGTTATTCATTATCTATATGGATCACATTATGAAGGAAAGTGGTATTAAACCTGATATCAAAATTGGAGATGTTAATGTCAGCTCTTTGCTTTATGCGGATGATGTTATACTTCTAAATAAATCCGCTACAAGTCTGCAAGATTCTCTGACTAAATTCAATTGCTGTTGTAATAGATATGGTATGAAGGTCAGCAGTAAAAAGACAAAGATAATGAAAATAAGCAAAATCATTGAAAATATCAACTGTGTTGTGAATGGATAACCTGTGGAACAAGTAAAACATTTGAGCTACTTAGGCACGATATTTACTGAAGATGGTAAATTAAATATAGAAATAGACAACAGAATGAGCAAAGCTGGTATGGTGGGAAGTCAATTGAAAAAATGATATGGAATAAGAGAGAAATTAGTCGGAACACTAAATTAGCTGTATACAAGACAGTGTTCAAACCAGTTTTAACTTATGGATCTGAGAGCTGGGTCAGAAGTAAAACACTTGACCAAAGACTAGAGACTGCAGATATGAGAGTCCTGAGAAAGATTAGAGGTGTGAACAGATGGCATGAATGTCAATATCATATTAAAAATGAGGAAAGAACTTGACATTGTCAGCATCCAGGAATGCGTTAGCAGAGCTAATCTCATGTGGTATGGTCACTTAAATAGAATGGGAAAGGAAAGATTAGCAAAACAAGCTGCCAGGTTGGCAGGAAAACGACCCAGAGGAAGACCAAGATATAGGTGGATTGATACGGTACAAAGTGCCTTAGACGATAGAAATATAAGATCTGATAATGTTGGAGTCTTGACAAGTAACAGACTGATTTGGAGGAAAATTGTAGATAGGAAGTTAGTAATGATGTAATTTTTTCATTTAGTACTGTCATATCCTGTACACCCCTTGAGGGTACATGGCAGGAATTTGATGATGATGATGAATTATCAAGAGATAGGATTACAGTTCCTCATATAAAATTATCTTAATTGCTTTCTTTTGTACTGAGTCTGTATTTTTTTTTTTTTTTTTTTTTTACTTAGGAGTGCTGCCTTAGATGTAAAAACAGTATTCAATACTTGATTTGTGATGGGTCACTATTTTTTAAGTAGTCTATACGGATTATCAGTAAAGGAATGAATGTGCTTATTTACACGAACACATTCATTTATGAAATTAATCAGTCACTTGTCACTGAAATTTCAGCTAGCGATTAAAGTAAAATTCAAGGTTAAATAATCCAGCAGTTAAATCATTTGAATGATGGAACACGGGAGTGATGTTTGCCTGGCATAATGAAAGAAATCAAGTGACGAACTTCAACACAAGCATTTTCAAATAGTTATCTACCAAAATGGCAAAGTTTTTCAAATGGAAACTGTTGAAATGGGCAATAAATATATATTGGAAAACTGAAGCAAACTCACTGGGTTTAACAGTCTCTCTAACTTTTGAAGTTTGCTTGGAATTTTTTTTTTTTTTTTTACATTTTTCTTAGGTTTCCTTTGTTGATAAAGCAGAATAAATGAAATTCATAGGGGCTAATTTTTAAACATCAATTAAATTATAGTGTGTAGAATTATATAATAGTGCTTTTGTGTTATAGCCAGACTGGATATAATCGTTGTACTGTGGTATTGTGATTTTAAAAGCATTTGCTTCGATTGTTATTTTGATTAACATGGAAGTGCTAGTTAATGTTATTAAAAATTTGGCAGTGGCAGCAAAGAAGCCTACGGCAACAGCGTGGAAGGGCT
Source organism: Typopeltis vanoorti (assembly GCF_054136105.1). Taxonomy (NCBI): domain Eukaryota; kingdom Metazoa; phylum Arthropoda; class Arachnida; order Uropygi; family Thelyphonidae; genus Typopeltis; species Typopeltis vanoorti. The sequence goes on from NC_143566.1 coordinate 88,736,649, forward strand.
CAACTCATAGATGAAGTTTTTCCCTGGCCTTTTTTATAGTGGATAAGATGTGACAATTGTTTTATGTATGCATCCAAAAACGTTAAAGATTTGTAGAGTATTAGATCAAACGATAAAAAGGAACATATTATATTATGTGAGAAGTGCGATGAAAGGCTAGAATGTTCCAAAAATAAGAACAGTGTTACCAGGACGGAAGTGCTCGTGACAGTAATAATACAATGACATGGAAGAGTTTAGGCAAGAGTTAATGAAAATGACAAGTCAGGTTATGTGTATGAAGGAGAAAATTGATCATTTAAAGGAGAGCATAACTAATGTAAATGACAAGGAGGTTAATAAGAAGAAATAAGTATCTAAGGACGATGGGTTGCTTTATATGGTGACTTAGTCATTAAAGGTGTGGTACAAACAAAGTGCACAAGACATGTTTTACAGGTGATAATAAGTGCTAAGAAGAGCCAATTCATGTTGAAGGGGAGAAAGGAATAAGACAATGTACGAATTTGTCACCAACACACAAAATCATGTACTTTATATGTAAACTCTTCCAAATGTTGTACAAGCAAAATAGTTACCACTTTAAAGAAGAATTTTCATGAAAGAAAAGCTAATTTTCTGACATATAATAGTAAACACTCATCATTGATTACTCTATTATTGGAATGGATTTGCCTTCTTCTGCTATGTGCAGAAGTGTTGAGAGGGGGGGGTCTAGCATCTGGGGTTGGACAGTAATGTAAATAACTTCAAAGCTCATTATAATAGACTTGTTGCTGGTCGAGTGGGCCTCCCACAATGAGTCTGTTGACTCCATGGAGGTTACCAAATTATAATAATAATAACAACCAGTTTTATGGATGCCCTGTGTTCTCTCCCCACAGGGGAGAGAACACAGTTAATAATGGGTGTTAGAAAAATTACACCAGATGATATTCTCTAACACCCATTTAGAAGTTTATTGACATTATCACATCACCCCACCCCCTTTTTTTTTTTCTGTTAACTGCAGTAGTTCATAATCAATATTCCATAATTCCAATATAATCTTTGCAACTGTTCTTTGCACAGCTTTTTTTATCTCCTTAGAACCCAAGAAAGATGAAATTTGCACACACAGTAGTTCAAATGTGGTCTCATCAAGTGTTTGTAAAAAGGCAGGATCACTTGTTTATATAATCCTGATAATATAATATGCTGTTAGAAATTGCATCATGCCCAAGTGAATAACTTTACATTTACTAACACTGAACTGATATACATTATCATTTGTCCAAATTTCCATCCTGTTCAAATCATTCTGTAATGTGCTCGATATCAGTAGCAACCCTGATTGCCCTATCTATCTCATCATCATCAAATTCCTGACATGTACCCTCAAGGGGTGTACAGGATACGATAGTACTACATGAAAAATTTACATCATTACTAACTTCCTATCCTACAATTTTCCTCCAAATCAGTCTGTTACTTGTCAAGACTCCAATATTATCAGATCTTATATTTCTATCATCTAAGGCACTTTGTAACGTATCACTCCACCTATATTTTGGTCTTCCTCTGGGTTGTTTTCCTGCCAACCTGGCAGAGAACACTTGTTTTGCTAATCTTTCCTCGCCCATTCTGTTTAACTGACCATACCGCCTGAGATTAGCTCTGCTAACACATTCCTGGATGCTGACAGTGTTGAGTTCTTTCCTAATATACTTGTTTTTAATATGATATTGCCATTGATGCTATCTGTTCATGCCTCTAATCTTTCTCAGGACTCTCATATTTGTGGTCTCTAGTCTTTGGTCAAGTGTTTTACTTCTGACCCAGCTCTCAGATCCATAAGTTAAAACTGGTTTGAACACTGTCTTGTATACAGCTAATTTAGTGTTCCGACTAATTTCTCTCTTATTCCATATCAATTTATTCAGTTGACTTCCTACCATACCAGCTTTGCTGATTCTGTTGTCTATTTCTATATTTAATTTACCATCTTCACTAAAAATCATGCCTAAGTAGCTGAAACTTGTTCCACTGGTTCTCCATTCACAACACAGTTGACATTTTCAGTGATTCTGCTTATTTTTATTGTCTTTGTCTTTTTATTGCTGCCCTTCACACCATATCTATTACAACAGTTATTCAATTTAGTCAGGGAATCTTGCAGACTTGTAGCGTATTTATTTAGAAGTATAACATCGTCCGAATAAAGCAAAAAGCTGACATTAACATCTCCAATTCTGATATCATGTTTAATACCACTTTCCTTCATAATGTACATCCTTGTCTCACTCCAGATTTAACATTAAACCATCTTCCTGTACTTCATTCAATTCTAACTGCTGACTTACAACTTAAATAAAGACTAAGTATTACTTGATATAAGGCCCCATTGACACCATATAACTGTAGTGTATTGAATAGCTTCTCTCTTGGCACCTTGTCATATGCCTTTTTCAGTTCGACAAAACTTAAATACAGATCTTTGTTATATTCCCATGCTTTCTCCACTATTTGTCGTAAAGTGAAAATCTGATCCTTACAGCCTCTATTTTGCCTGAATCCAGCTTGTTCTTCACCAAGCTTTTCTTGCACAATTCTTCTCAACCGTTTCTCAAGTATACTTGCATAGATCTTGCCAGGAACACTCAATAGGAAAATACCTCTGTAATTCTCACATTCAGTTTTATTTCCCTTTTTATAAATGGGTACTATTAGAGCTCTACTCCAATCATCGGAAATTCGTCCCTCTGTCCAGGCTTTCTGAACTATGCAGTGCAGCCACTGTAAGACTTTTATACCACCATACTTCAGTATTTCTGGTCAAATATCATCTACTCCTGCTGCCTTTCCACATTTCAAGCCTTTGATGGCTTTTACTACTTCAAGAATGGATATGTATTCCTGACTGTATGCCTGTTGAGTGTTTTTTACCACTGTGCTATCAATGCTATTTTCATTTTGCAATTTTTCGAAGTAATTACTCTATACTTCAAGGATATCTTTTTCTTCCGTTTTCATGTCACCTTTATCATCTCTAACTCCTTTTACAGCACTCTTTCCTCCATTTCTAAGCTTCTTCAACAACCTCCAGAATATCTTACCACCTTCTTGATATTTATTTTCTATGTTCTTGCCAAAGTCCTCCCATGACTTTTGTTTAGCTAGTTTTACACAGAGTTTTCCTTTCTTACATTTGTCTCTGTATTCTTTAAGAGCACAAGCTGACTTATTTGACAGGAACTTTTGATATGCTTTCTTCTTTTCCTTCTCTGCCTCTTTAACTTCCTGTGTCCACCATGGAGTTCTAATTTTTTTATCCTTGCAGACAACTTCACCACATGCCTCTCTAGCTGAATCAAGCAGGGTTTTCTTCAAGGCTTGCCACTGAATCTCCAAGGTTTGGTTCCTGTTCTCAAACTCTTTCATTTTTCCTTCAATAATCTTTGTGTATTTTAGTCTACAGTTCACATCTGAGAGCTGCTCAACTTTTATTCACTTTAAAACTTTCTTACATGTCATTGTTTTCAATATGAAATTCAATTTTCATATTGATAAGAATGACATGCTCAAGACTAAATAGTAATCACTTCTAATTTCAAATCCTCTGTACACTCTGGTGTCCTGCACCAGGGAGAAAACATCACTATCAACTATAACATAGTCAATGAGACTTTTCTTATTCCTTGCCTCTTCTCTCCATGTGAATTTGTGCACATTTTTCTGTTGGAACATGATGTTAGTAATAACCAGTCCATGTCCTGAGCAGAAATCCAACAGGTATTTACCATTATTATTAGCTTTGCTCTTTTCTTCAAATTTTCTCAAAATATTTTTGTATGTTTGACAATCATTTCCTACTCTGCTGTTTAGATCCCCAACAAAGACCAACTTTTCCTTTTTCATTGTGTCAGTTGCTTTTTTCTAAAGCGTCAAAAAATTCCTCCACTTCTACCTTAGTAGAAACTTCCATAAGCACAAATAAGTCTCATTGTCCAATTCCCCATTCTGATATTAGCCGACATCACTCTACTTGAGACTGCCTGCCATTCAAGAAGATTAGCCTCGTATTTGTGTTGAATACTATGGCTACTCCTTCTTTTCCTTGATTGTCATTGCCTGAATATAACATTTTGTATATATTGTTCAGAATGCTCTCACCAGTTTTTTGTCTTTTTTGTTTCAGTCACCCCTGTTATGTCGATCTGGTACTTATCTAATTCCTCAGCTAGCTCCATTTCTTTGCCATTCAGGCTGGCTTCTTATGTTGATAGTACCGATCTTTAACTCTGCTGATGTTGAGTTGGGGTGTGCTTTCAGATTTGTTCCAGTAGTTGACTTTTCGCTGTTCACCCTGGTTCCCTGGCGAAAACAACGGGGGCCTTGTTTAACCGGGTGACGTCCCAGCCGGCATGAAATTTTGTCATTTTGTACCATCATTTTGTATATTGGTTTACACCAATAAGAATACAATTTCGTCGACTAAATCCCAAATTGCCAGTTCATCCTCGTTTGCTCAGTATCCAGGTAGATACCCAACAGGGTGCACCACGAGAAGGTGAGGATTGGACATTAGGTCAGAAGCTCTGGTCGGTTCTCTGCATTTCTTTAAAGGCTATGTGGAGGTCTCCTCTCAGTTATACAGCTTTGACCCTTAAGCACCCCTGTCTATCTTTATATCATTATCAAACAATTAAACATCTCCTGTTAGATCCTTCCTAATATCATTAATGTATAGATTGAACAACAGTGTTCCAAGGACAGATTCCTGAACTACACCACTGTTCACCTTAAATCCATCAGATTCATATCTACAGTATACCACTTTTTGATACCTGCCTGTCAGCCATCCACTTATCCAGTCAAGTTTATATTATCAACTTGTATTCTCCAGTTTATGCAACAGCCTTTCATATGATATATTATCAAATGCCTTAGCAAATCCAATGGTTTCATAGTTATATATTCCTTTTATCTCAGCTATGTAACATTAGAAAAATATTTGCAAATTGCTAAAACATGACCTCCCTTTAGTAAACCCATGCTGTTCTTTGCATAGTATATCTTGTCTGTTAATTCATTTTGTATGCGAGTTCTTATCAACTCTCTAAAATCTCCACCACCATTCTAGTGATACTGATAGGTTGACAGTTAGATGCATTGGTGTTTGCACCAACTTTGTATAACAGAACTATCATAATTATATTCTTTCCATTCATTTGGTATCTTGCCTAAACTGAGACTCAAGCTATAGAAACATGTCAAGGTCTAACCAATTCAGCTGAACATTTCTGTAGCATACATTCTAATATTTCATCTGTCCTTATTGCCAAAGTCTTCTCAAGGTTATGTTGTCTCTTCATCAAATGTAGTAAAACACTGTGCACACCATGCTCTATACACCTGGTTGATATATCCTAGATAAGTGGGCACTCATTAATTAAACAATCTCATCAGCTTTTGACACAAGAGTTCCATCAGCATTCAGTAAAGAGCTGTTCTTTCTCCTTCATTTTACTTGATGATTACCAGCACTCCAGAACTGGATTCTGGGGTGCTGGTTATTGAGATGGAGAAGGAAGGAGTTTAATGTCCGAGCCATGTTATTAAATAGAGAAAATGTCATCAGTATATCTTAGCCAGATAGAAGGTTTGAGAATGGCAGTATTGAGGTCATGTTTTTCAAAATATTCTTTAAAAAAATTGTCTAGAGGGGTGCACCCATGGCTGTACCCGCTATCTGTTTATATCTGGTATCTTGCCAAGAGGAGCCAGCATGGATGGTAAATTTGAAAAGGTTAATGATAACATTAAAATAAAGATTCCACGAAAATATATTCTCGTTTAATCCTTTATCTAAGTGTAAGCAAACAGTGTTTGCTTATGAAGTATCTTCATGACTAAGCTATTTGTATATAAAGGCTAATGACTTCACGTTAATTGCCTTAGCATCCCATAATGCTAAGCTATACCAGTCTGGATAGTGCCCAGGCTAACCAGACTGGTTTTGACTGTTATTGAAGTCTCACTAGTCAGAGCCAAACCCAAAAGAGATATCAAGGTTGAAGTAATGCAGAAGTCATATTACACATTTTATACACACCCGAAAGGTTGTGTGTTTTGCATTATGGGACACCAAGGCAATCAGTGTGAAGTCATTAGCCTCTGTATACAAGTAGTCTAGTTGTGAAGATATAGGTAACTTCATTATATTTGGGGTTGCATTCTTGAGAATCACCATGTATTTTGAAAACCTGCCTGCAGATGAGCTAGATTCTGATCATTCAAGAATAATTTAATCAAAACTGCACCTATTTCCCATACATATTAAGGCATAAGATTAGTAAATAAAATATTCACTATGTATAAAACACATAACTATTAAAGAGTTCTTTATTTTCAAGATTAATATATTATAACCACATCTTAATCACACCTTCTTTAGCTGATATGCTGAAGCTGAAGGCTCGCGGGAGGATGAAGGCTGATTTTTAAATAATCTCTCAATTAAATTCTGACTTGCAGTTTTCAATTTCTGATTGTAACCTCTCAGTGCATAACTTTCTTCTGCTATCTTTGCTTTGAAGAGATCATGAAATGCTTCAGTGTGATCTGCAAGGTGATCTGCAGCCTCACCAGTCATGCTGAGATTATGGAACACAGCTACTTGTATAGCAGTCGAACCACTCATAACTTGCAGCAAAAGGTTACAGTTGCTTTTCATCTTTCATCAGATCTTCATACAAATTTTTTGCCTTCTATTATATGACTACTCCAGACAAAGGCAGATCTGCTGGTTTTGATGCTCTAGCCATATAGTCAGCATCCTTTTCATTTTCTCAGTTACATGAGATCAGGATTTCTTTACTCTGATCACACTCAGATACTAGATAATTGAACACTCCTCTTATGAATTGTATCAGTGTTATCATGAATGGTTCTTACTGTAGAATCACTTAGTCCCATGGCCCTTTGAATGTTAATGCCATGAAACCAATTCAGAATTTGAATTTCACCTGTAAAGAATGGCATTTCCTAAGTGTTTTCTTCGCTTGGTCTTATTTTCTTATTGGTCTTATTTTCTTCACTTTGGTTTTATTCGCAGTCTTCTTTTCACTCTTGGTTTAGTTCTTATGTACTAATGAAAACCACATATTTGCAAAAACACAGATCACCAAAGTGCTTCACTTGTACTTCATGTATGAACTTGGTTTTCTTAGATTTGGATAAAGGATTAAACAAGAATATAATGTCTTAGAATCTTTAATTTAATTTATAACCAAGTGAAAAATTTTTCACTATCAGTGATATCAGAAGGGAAAACATTTTTCAGTAAAGATGAAGTGTCAGAAAGAGGAATATTGGTAAATAGAGAGCTGACATCAAAATTCACTATGATATTATTATTTAAAACTAAATTTTGAATTAAAAATTTGAATTGGGTGGAATTTTTAATATAAAGATGAAGTATGACCAGTAAGTGGGGGTTAAAGATTTAGCTGATTGTTTGTTTAGCTAACTTAAAGGAGGGAGGCATCAGTAGCATCCACTATGGGATGAAGACGGTTATTGGGTTTATGAATTTTGAGCAATTCATATATCTGTAGATGGGGAACTAAACAGTTTGAGTGTTTTTTAATGGTTTTGGGAGGCCAAGAAATGACATTTTTACTGAGAATTGGTGGGATTGCAATCAAGAGGTTTATAAGTACTGCAGTCTCTGAGCACAACACATTCATTTTCTGGTTTAAATAAATTATGCATAGACAATAACATAATAATGAGAACTGACAAAGGTAACACCATTGTCAGTTCCCATTAGCTATCAGTACTACGTTATTATCTATGCATAATTTATGGAGAATATGAAACTAACTGTCACAGAGATTTCTTTTAGACTGTGACTCTTGCATAAGGATGTTAGCAGTGTTAAGGATGATGTTATTAGCAATAGTAGAAAGTAAGATGGCTCAGAAAAAATAGCCAGGATTATAAAAAATTATAATCTCCATCCTACTTTCAAACTTCATCTGAAGCTGATTGTCCTTATCTGTCCTCCTGTGGATCCACTACCTCCCCTCTCTATTCTAGGTGTTTACAAGAATCTTATTCTTGAAAATTATCTTATTATGGTCAAACTGGGAGATCTGCTAACATCTGCCTAGAACACAAGAAATACATACTGGTATAGCTATGCTTTGGATACCTTGCACAGAATCAAATGCAAAAAACTACTATGCTTCACTGCAACAAATATAAACTTGAAAGACTTTTATTAGAATCAGCAGCAGATTTTTTAAACTATCCTAATCTTAATATATGGATATGTTAAACTCCCCAAGATTTGGAAAACTAATCCTCAGGCTTCCTGCCCAACAGCTGAGACTAGCTGACGGCACCCATAGAGGACATCCTTCATAGGACTTTAAGTTTTTAATCTATTTCTCCCACTTATTGTTTTGAGTTCAAAAGAATCACACACTTTTCTGTGTGTGCTTATACAATTTTGAGATTGTATTCCTGATGATGTATGTATCTGTGACAGAGACAAAATATAGGATCTAATAAACTTAAATTTTATTGTTCCTCTGTGCTGTGTTCTTTCCATTAAGATATATAATAACATGCCACATCCATTTTGCTCCTACCCTGTTTGTTCTTTGAACTTCAGGAATATGTTCAGATACTGCCTTGTTTAAGCACTTTCTCAAAGATTGCCATGTATTGGTAAAATCTTTCTCATTCATTAACTGTTACCGTGGGACCAAAGATAGTATTCTCCTAAGTTGGTCATAATTTCCAATTTTGTAGTTCAGCATGTATTCTGTCTTAATTGGAACATTGTATAATTAGCTACTTCCCAGGAAAGTATAGAGTGATTACTGCCACCAGCTGGTGGCGAAATAGTCATTCTCAACCGAGATCTCATATGACGCTATGATGAAATCTACATCCTTTGACCTCAAGTTTATTCTTTCACATTCTGCTTAAGAAAGCAACTCAATAAATTCTTTAAATTAAAGATACCAAGAAATTATATACTTGGTTTAATCCTTCATCCAAGTGTAAGCAAACAAGTTTGCACCTGAACTATTTTCAGGACTGGGGCAACTCTTATTAAAAATGTGAAGTCGTTAGCTTCTTACAAGTAATGTGAAGTCGTTAGCTTCTTTATATGAGTTTCCCCAGTCCTGAAAATAGTTTGTCTGCAAACTTGTTTGCTTACACTTGGATAAAGGATTAAACCAAGTATATAATTTCTTGGTATCTTTAATTTATAGTATAACCAAGTGGGAAAACTTCCAACATCGATAAATTCTTCATTTTTATCTCGAGGTTTCTCTTCTACTCAATCAACTTTTTGGAAAAGTTTGGATAATTTGTTACCCATAAATTTTTTATAATTTTTATGAAATTTGATTTTGGAATTATTTTGCTATTAATGATATTGTTTAGATTTTGAAAAACATATCTTTGTTATTTCCATATTGCCATTTTCTTATTTACTTTTGACCTTGATACTGAATTATACATCACTGTCTTCAGTGTTGCGGAGTAATTCTACCTGTCACGCTGAAGACAGTAATGTAATTCATAAAAATCGGCTAAGTAGAATCCAAATTTTCAGTTCTGAAAATTACTGAGCCATGAGAGTTTTAATGTACAAAATCTTGTGTACTTAATTTTTTTTCTCTTTTTTTTTTTTTTTAGATATCTTTATCATCAATTAAAGTTGGTATACTCAGGCAAAGTTTCTAAAATTCTAGAATTGGATAAAGAGAGTAGTACTTGCAGACTTAAGCCTGGTGTCCAGTTGCATTTCTTTACTAGCCACACACCATGTAAGTGTAGAGGAAAAAAAGAAAGTATTAAATGCCAGTATTTTTCTTTCTTGTAATAAACCCACATTCCTATACTGTTACAATTTGAATTGAACTGACATAATAAATAATATTTAGCTTATTATGTTTAAAGGATGTTTAATGTATTGTATTATTGATAAATATCTTAAAGATCAATTCAGTTTCTTCCAAGTTAATTCTCTAGTATTGTCAGCCTCTCTCAGTCAAGGCATTCCAATCATTCACAACTCTGCATGCAAAAAACCTGCTTCTCACTCTCTTGTTCACACTCTCCTTATACAGTTTCCAGGGATGGCCTCTTGTTCTCCCCCTGATCTCCCACATTTTATGAAAAACCTCTTCAACATTGATCCTGTAACAACCCCTTACCAACTTGTATGTCTCTATTATATCACCCCTATCCACTAGACTCTGTAAATTGCATCTTCTCAACCTCTCATCATATTCAACTTTCCAGAGATTAGAAACTCTAATCAGTTGCCTCTGGACCTTTATCAACATCTCTTCGTCCTTTTGAAAACCAGGTAACTAAATCTGTGCACGGTAGCCCATGTGTGGCCTAATCAGAGCCTTATGCAATGGAACAAGAATCTCCTTACTTCTACAAGTTCCTTTTTATCATTCCTAGAATTCATTGTATTGTCCTCACAATTTTGGCAATGTGCCCTCTAAATTTTAGATCCTTATCCACCATCACCCCAAGACCTCTTATTTCCTCCACCTGCAACAGTAATCTCCACCAAGTGTAAATTCTATATCCCATCTTTGCTTCCCAAATTTTAAAAGCTTACATTTTGCAACATTGAATCAGTATCCCCACTCCCATGTCCATTTACTCAATCAATTTAAGTCTTCTTGCAAGACCACAACATCTGCTCTACTCCTCATAGTTCATCTCAACTTTGCATTATATGCAAACAACTGAATATCCCCATCCAAATTTTTGCCAGTATCATTAACATCCATGTTAAATAGCAATGGCCCTAAAATAGACCCCTGAGGCACACCACTAGTAACTTTCCTCTTCTGGGATACCCCCCCCCCCATACATAACTTGCTGATACCTGTCAGAAAGCCAATCTCCAATCCAATGCACTAGTCTAATATCCAATCCCATCTACTCTGGTTTGACTATCAACTTATCAATAAAGCTGTCACCTTATTATAAGTAAATAGATTACTAAAACATTACCTCCCTTTAGCAAATCCATGCTGTCCATCAAAGATAATACCATTGTCAACCCAATTCTGAATCCTGGTTCTCGCCAGCATCTCCAACACTTTAACGACAATGACTGACACACAGATAGGCCTATAATTTGATGATTGAATTCTGTGGCCTTCCTTCCACTCCTTTGGAATTTGACCCAGTGCAGGATTCACATTAAACAAATGTGTCAAGGCAGATGCCAACTCCCTGGCACATTCCTTCAAAATACGTGGTGATATATTATCATGTTCCACAGCCTTATTAACATTAAATTTGCTCAGTTCCCCATATACCTCTTGCTTGCTTACAGTCAGTCTCTCCTTCTCCTCATCAGCTACTCTCAAGCTCTCCATGATGTCACATTCACAAGAATGAAAGACATTATGAACTGCTCATTAACTATCTCAACTATATCTTCTGCAGTAGTTGTTCTTATACCATTTTCTCCGATCACTGCCATCCTTCCATAATTATTGTTTTCTCCCCCCCCTTGCTGGCTACATGTCAAAAGACCTCCCTAGGATTCTTTTTTTGGCTTCATTAGCTAACTGCTGCTCATACTTCACTTTTGCTACCTTACCAACCAAGTCATTGATTATTACCACTCCTCTTATGCTGCCTTCATAATGCTTTTTTCCTCTGTATTGCATGCTTAATCATGCTCTTCATTCATCCATTTCACACCTGCATTATTTAACCTTCTGACTCTTAGAATGCATTTAGACATTGCTTGATCTCCTTTCCAGCTAACTCCTCATTCCATGCTACACCTGCAAGCTGTCTCCTGAGCTTCTCATAATCACCAGCCTCATAGGTCCACATATACTCTTTCATAAAGAGGTCCTCACACTGCTGGTGGCCACCCAGGTAATCACTTCATGGTCACTCTCACCAACTGGAGGGTAATTTAACACCTCATTTATAACATCCTCTGATGAGATGATCAAATCCAAGACCCTCAATCCTCGTGTGCACTCTGTTACATACTGCCTGAGGTAGTTGTCCCTCAAAAACTCAAGAAACTCACTTTTTCAAGTAAAGAAACTTTTCTTTACTTCCAGTTGCTATCTCATCATCTCAGTCTATATTGCCATCATTAAAATAATCCATAATGATCATCCTTTTCTTATTTGCATGGCTAATTCGATTATTCATTTCATGGTCACTACCATCCACATTACCAGGTCTATAACAACATCTGATTAAGTATTTCATTCTATTCACCTCTATCTCACACCATACTGCCTCAAAACCACTGCCACTATTCCCCCTCTTGTATCTCTATCTTGTATGGACATAACCCTTTCTCTATCATCAATAGCATTCCCCTTTTCCTTTTTACCCTTTCTATCTTCACAAAACACATCATACCCCTTTCATCTCTATTCCTGTCAGGATGTCATTCTCATCCAACCATGTGCCATTTATTCCAACAATTCTTGGGCGAACAGACTCGATTAATTCAACCATTTCATTTGCCTTGTTTCTTATACTTCTAGCATTTGTCTACAAACATAACAGCTCATTCCTGGATCTATATCAAGTTTCACTGATACCACTTATTAGGTGTGACTTTTCCATACTTGAACCATTTCTTTTTCTCCTTATTCATCTTAGAACTTACTTCAAATCCGATTATTTTTCCTTTGATCCCAGATCATTCCCTTCCCTTTATGTCTACACACACTCTCCTTTCTTACTCTCCTGTATTTCATTTCTGTACTCATTTCTCTACCTTCCAGCAGCAGTCTCTCCAAATGACTTGCACCAAAACCATTCAAATGCAGTCCATCACTCTTATACAGTTCAGTTCATCCTTCAAACTCATTCCACATATTAACAAACTGCACTCCTATCTCCTCACACATTTCCACATCATTCACAATCTTCGCTCTCTGCCTCATTTTGTCATTGTCATACCTGGACAACACACTGACTGCCTTTCCTATCACACTATTATCTTTCATCCTTCTCAACAACCTCCCGATATCCAATCTTAGGTGTTCCTTGTTTCCAGTCAAGTCATTTGTCCCTATTACCACTACCAACTCCTTTGCTCACTTACTCCTCATATCCAATGCCTCAATCACTCTATTCATTTTAGCTCCAGGAAAACAAACCTTGTGCATCTTCTCATTTACCACATCTCTAATAATTGAAATCCCATATAATGCCACTCGCAAGTCTTTTGTTACTTCTTTCAAACTGATATCATTCGTTTTCATCATTTTCACTCTTTCATACATATCTCAAATTCTCTTAATTTCACTCTGCATCCATTTCATCTCTTGCCTCATCCCAACCAACTCAGCTTTCAAATCTTGTATCACATTTTTGCTCTCATTCACACTCTCTCAGTTTTATTGCCATGCTTGTTCGGCATCAACGCTGCTTGCCACCTTACTTTAATTGCACTCTGGTTTTCAACTTCTGCTACATTCGTATCGCTTTTGTTTTTCTTACCATCAATTGTTAAGTTCATCAGATCATTCATTTGCTTTTTTAAAACTTTTTTACCATTTTTTCGCTGTTTTACACTGTCCCATTTTTCTATCAGACGAGCACTTATCCTCCTCATGGCATTCTTGCTACTAACATTTTCAGTTACCACTCATACAGATCACACTTTGCATACACTCTCCTTCTATCTGCCTTAAATATCCATAATTTATCTACATAATCGAACAAATACATATAGCACACCTTACATTTCACGAAATGACTGAAATCAAAATTAAATTCCTCCATAGACAAAGTTGCCACCATCTTTCCTTTGTTGGTTACAATACTAAACTCTAAGTTTAATTATTTCATAAACAAACTTAAACTAAGAAGCCCACACACTGGAAATACTGCAACCACACAATTTTTTTCAACAACTCTTACTCATAAACACACACTTATTTACAATTAATTATTCCAAAAAATTTATCTTATCTAAAACGGGAAACTTCTTTACACAAACATTCCAACGAAATGCCTCCTACCGGTGACTTATATATCAGTTGCTTCAATATCATTTTTGTTCTAGATGTTTATCAGAACTTTCCAGAGATCCTCTTCATAAATACTTTCCATGTGCTGCTTTTTTTTTTTTTTTTTTTGAGTATTATAATTCACAATATATCCCATCCCTATCCTATATTAAGGTTGTTTGTGTTATGCTAGCTACTCCACAATTTTGCACATAAAGTGGCATGTGAGTTCTCACATGTGTTTGTAAAAACATGGCCTATTGGTAAAGGGTAAGATAGAGGATGTGGGCTAGTGGTCCAATGAGTTATAGTCTTTGTCCAAGTGAGTCATGGCCAGAAGGGAGTGTGAAAAACACTGTCCTAAGGCACTTCTAACCATCCATCCAGATCTTGGTCTTTTTCTGGGTCCTCCTTTTCCCATTCTAGTATCAAATATCTACTTGTCTTCTCTCATTCTGTGCAAGTGACTATAACATCTGAGATTATTTTTGGTCACACATTCCTGAATGCTAACAATGTCAAGTTCCAATGTCTTCATTTTTAATCATTCTACCATTGATCTCACCTGTTCACTGCCCTTGTTTTGCTCAGAGCTCTCATATGATCTCCAGTTTCTGTATGATTTCTAGCCTTTAATCAGCTGGTTTACTTCTAACTTAGTTCTGAAATACATGTTTGAATAGTCAAATACATAAGTTTGATGTCAATATAAAGCTAGTTTAGCAGTTTGACTGATTTCTTTCTTATTCCATATAAATTTATTCAGTTTACACTTCACTATTTCAGCTTTGTTTATTCTGCTGTATATTTCTATATTTAATGTGCAGTCGATGCACATTAAATATGGAAATTGTGCCTAAATACTGAAATGCTTAACTTGTTGTAAAGAAAGATGAAAATAAAATATAAACTACAGGGATGAGATTTTTTAGAGCAATTAAAGGATGCACAAATTTAGACCATATAAGAAATGAAGACATCAGAAAAGAACTAGATATTTATAACATAAATGAAAAGATCAAAGAATATAGAGAGAAATGGAATGAACATATATTTAGGATGGAAGATATTGGCTACCAAAAGAGGTGGATAGATACAGATCAAAGGGGAAAAGAGAGGTTAACCAGTGGCAAGATGATAAAATCAGGTTCAAGCCAGAACAGGCAAATGTCTAATCTTTGAAGAGAAGAAGAAGAAGGTTAACTTGTTCAATAGGTTCTCAGTTTGGGTTGCAGTTGATGCTTTCAGCGATCCCACTTTTTTTTTCTTTTTTTTTCTACAGTGTTTGTTATTGTAAATTAAAGATGCCAAGAAATTATATTCTTGGTTTCATCCTTTATCCAAATGTAAGCAAACAAAGTTGGCACGTAAAGTGACTACATGACTGGGCTACTTGTATATAGAGACTAACGACTTCACATCAGTTGCCTTAGTATCCCATAATGAAACAAAAGGCTGTTGCATGAACTGGAGAATATGAGACTGGAATATAAACTCTTGACTTGGAATCAGAGGATGGTTGATAAACAGATATCAAAAAGTGGTATACAGTGGTATACCACTTTTTGGTATCTGTTTGATTTAAGGTGACTAGTGGTGGTACCTCAGGGTTCAGTCCTTGGGTCATTATTGTTCAATCTGTATATTATTGACATCAGACAGGGTCTAACATTGGATGTGCAATTGTTTGTCAATGATGTGCCCTGCCAATGATAGGCACTGCAATCAGAGATGCTAATTCAGCACTGAATAGGCTGGAAATTTGGGCAAACGAAAATGGCTATCAGTTTATTTGTAGTAAGTGTAAAGTTATGCACTGGAGTGATGCTTTTTCCAGCGGCATATTATGTCAGCAAGGTTATGCTACAAGAAACTGAGGAGGCAAGGGATCTTGGCATATTGGTGGATAGGAATTTGAAGTTCAAAGGTCACATAGCAAAAGTTGCAAATACAACTCAGAGGATAATTGTGATGTTGAAGTGAACCTTGATATCTAAGGATAAGGAAGTAATTTTGCTTCTTTATAAGGCTTTGATAAGACCACACCTGGATTATTGTGTACAGATTTGGTCTAATGGATTCCAAGGGGATAAAGAAGCTGTAGAAATAGTGCAAAGAAGAGTTACAAAGATTATATTTGGATTATAGGATTTAGATTATGAGGACAGATATGTGGATTACAGACTCTGGTTAACAGGAGAAAGAGGGGTGATATGATAGAGGTTTATAAACTTTTGAATGGGTGTTATAGGATATCGTCTCTGATGAAATGTTTCGTTATATGGAAGGTGGGGAGAGAACATGGGGTCATCCTTGGAAGTTGTTTGTTCACAGTCAAGAAAGCAGTAAGAGCTGGTTTTCTCTCACAGATCAATGAGTGAGCAGTATAGTTTGCTTTTAGGAATAGTGAGTGCATCTAGTGTGAATGAATTTAAGGGAAGGTATGACAGCTGGTTTGGGTGATTTATAGCCTCCCTCAATAAGTCCTTGACTCCCTGGAGATCTCAGATAATAATAATAATAATAATAATAATAATAATGCAACACACATATCCTTATGAACATGTATAATGCTATGTATTATTGGAAGGGCCACTACCCAGACCAGTTTTGACCTTTATTGAGGTCTCATCAGTGGGACCCAGAAGTGATACCAAGGTTGAAGTAATACCAAAGTAATATTTCCTTATACGTCTTATTTTCATATTTCTGTGTATGAAAATATGACTTCTGCGTTACTCTTCAACCTTGGTATCACTTCTGGGTTCCACAGATGAGACCTCAATAAAGGTTGAAACTGGTCTGGTTAGAGGCCTTCCCGTAATGCATAGCATTGTACATGTTCATAAGGTATGTGCATTGCATTATGTGATACTAAGCCAATTCATGTGAAATCACTTCACATGCAAACTTTGTTTGCTTACACTTGGATAAAGGATGAAACCAAGAATATAATTTCTTGGCATCTTTAATTTATAGTATAACCAAGTGAATTTCATATAAAATTTGTCTGCAGTTATTTAGTTTAGTTAAGGAATCCTGCAGACTTGCACTGAATTTATTTAGGAGTATGACATTATCTTTTAAAGTAAAGAGCTGTGGTTAACATCTCCAGTTTTGATGTCAGGTTTAATGCCACTTTTCTTCATAATGTGATCTATATAGATGATGAATAGTATTGAAGATAGCATGCATGCATTCATGTATTACATCAGATTTTACATCGAACCGTCATCTTATCCTTGAATTCTTAATAAACTGGTTTATCATTAAATGGTGCAAAATTCCTTGAAAAATTTACCAGTGATTTGGTGTTTTGTACCAGTATTTTAGTAAATCAAAATTATTTTTTTTTAAATGAATGTTATAATAATGTTATTGTTGACTAATTTTGTAAAATATAATTCCTTCTTTGAATAAACTATTGGTACTTTAATGAGTCTTGTAGCTGTGTAGCAACATTCTTATGTTAGTAGTTTGCTGCTTGCATTGTAACCTTAAATATTTCATGATTGATTTAACTTGGTAGTACTGGTGACCTGATTCTGTTTCTTA